>NC_055988.1:70232105-70532951 GCF_018446385.1 Zingiber officinale | reverse complement strand
TGTTATTTATGAAGATAATCATGGCTAATAGAAGACGCGCACTCCGACGAGACAAGAACTCCACCAGACTGACTCAGTAGTCACAGATCTTCGCCCGATCACCGAACAACAACAATTGATCACCACTCTGATGGGTCAAGAAGAAAAGAAATCGAAACAAAACACTATGCCCACATACCAAGAAATGCCTACCCAGAGCCCCCCTGCTCCAGTAGTCCACAGAAACTTATTTGATACAAAGGAGGCTAAAGCCGAGAATTTTACGGAACATGTGAGCTATGGGACGCCCAGCTCGGGTTCAAGACTATGGAAAATATCGAGAATCGGGCTGGATGGCCCATACCTAAAACATCAAGTGCGTGTCTTTCTATTTTTCCCGAGACGCAAGGATGTGGTGGAAAGAGTTAAAGCCAAGAGACAAGTCAACTGGCGAACCGGCAGATTTCAAGTAGAGTTTCGAGGAATATTTTCATACGCGAGTGACAAATCGCAAGATTATGGACGAGTTCACCGAAAGGCAATTTATCGCTTAGTGATGCATGCGCTTCAACCGCCTCACGCCCATGTCCGAGTTGGTCACGACGGAAAGAGAATGAGTCGGTGTTGAAAATGCTCCGACTGAAATAGCTTTTGAATGCGCCGACGGAGTTAATAAACCGTAAACCACTAAGAGCTAGTCGTTGCTTCGATCATCGAACATTATCAAAAGCGATGGCGAACTAAGGAAAGAGTCCGGCACAGATTAAGGACGTAAATCAGTAATACCAAGACGAACTAGAAAGGAAATTGGAAAAGAAAACAATGGAATAACAAGAAAAGGGTCCAAAGAATAAGCACGAGGCACTCAGGTGCCACTGTGGAAAGACTGATTCGAGTATGCCATCGTGGCACGAGGAAGTGCTACAATCAGGATGAAGGACATATGGTCAGAGACTGCCCTACTCGATTCCAGGTACCATCTCAGCAGCATGACCAGAATAGGAGTACCCCCGCACAGCTACATCAGATGCAAGCAGCTCTAGAAGGGACTCTGATTAGCCAAGGGAGATTAGAAGCCCCACCAGTGACGACGAATGCCAGGGTTTTCTCTCTCACTAAGGAAGACGTGGCGAGTGCTTCTACCGTTGTCACAGGTCAGCTATCTATTTTTAGTCAGTATGCTACTGTATTATTTGATACTGGAGCAACCCACTCGTTTGTCTCCACACCCTTCACGAAAAAGTTAGAAGTGCCACCACAAGTCATAAATGGCAAATTCTTAACAACCTTGCCTTCGGGAGAAGTGATGCCTTCCGATCAGATGCTGAGAGCCGTGCCTATCCGAATCGCAGACAGAGAACTCTACTGCGATCTGATAATACTTGACATGCAGGATTTTGATATTATACTAGGCATGGATTTCCTGAGCAAGTACGACACTTCAATCGAGTGCCGTAAAAGAAAAGTAGTTTTTCGACCGGAAGCCGAACTGAGGTTCGAATTTATTGAAGAACCAAGAAAAGGAATTGAGGGATTCTTATCAGTCATAAAGGCGCAGAAGATGCTAGATAAAGGATGTACTGGCTTTCTAGCACAAATGGTCGACGCAAGTCGAACCAATGACCAAAAACTAGAAGATGTCCCGGTAGTATGCAAATATCCAGGGGTATTTCCCGATGAATTACCAGGATTAGCCCCGATAGAGAGATAGAATTCAAGATTGAATTGATTCCCCGGCACTAAACCGATCTCTAAAGCACCCTACCGAATGGACGGCCGAAATGAAGGAACTGCAGGGACAACTATCGTAGTTACTTGACAAGGGACTTATCCGCACTAGTCACTCCTCATGGGGAGCTCCGACACCTCGTAAAGAAGAAGGATGGAATCATGCGAATGTGTATAGACTACCGAGAATTAAATAAGGTAACAATCAAGAACCTAAGACCTCTTCCACCGATCGACGACTTGTTCGAATAATCAAGGGTGCAACCGCCTTCTCAAAGATTGACCCGAGATCCGCTATCACCAGGTGAAAGTGAAACAGGTGATATTCAAGACGACATTTTGAACAAGATATGGACACTATGAGTTTATAGTTATGCCCGCTGCAACTAATGCTCCCGCTACATTTATGGATCTGATGAATCGGATTCACGCCAGATCTCGACAAATTTGTGATCGCTCTTCATTGATGATATATCCGCCTATTCCAAGACCCCAAGAACAGCATCGAACATCTGAACACAGTGCTACAGATCCTTCAGGAGAAACAACTTTATGCAAAGTTTTCCAAATGCGAGTTCTGGCTTGATCGAATATCATTCTTGGGTCATGTTATCTCCAAGGACGGAGTAATGGTGGATCCAAGCAAGATCGAAGTCGTAAGTAACTGGAACAGGCCGAAGAATGCCAGCGAAGTTAGGAGCTTTCTCGGGCTTGCAGGCTATTACAGAAAATTTGTAGAAGATTTTTCCAAAATTGCAGCCCCTATGACATGTCTCACCAAAAAGAACAAAAAGTATGAATGGACGGATGACTGCGATAAGAGTTTCACAGAACTAAAAAGGAGACTGACTAGTGCGCCGATCCTTACTCTTCCAGAAGGTGACAAGTGCTTCGATATGTACAGCGATGCCTCCATATTAGGACTGGGAGCTGTACTCATGCAAGACAGCAAAGTCATTGCCTATGCCTCTAGACAACTTAAAGAGCATGAAAAGAATTACCCCACCCATGACCTGGAACAAGCAGCCGTGGTCTTTGCGCTCAAAACATGGAGACATTATTTATATGGAGCTCAGTGTAAGATTTACACCGACCACCGGAGTCTGAAATAGTTCTTCACACAGAATGACCTGAATATGAGACAACGTAGATGGCTCGAACTAGTTAAGGACTATGACTGCTAGATCTTTTATCATCCAGGAAAGGCGAACAAAGTGGCTGATGCACTCAGCAGGAAGTCTTTTGCCATTTGATGTCACTATTTTAAAGTTCGAGGATGAACTTTCTATGAGGTATGGGGTACTGTAACACCAACGAATTTCTTAAGCTAAGTATGTGAAGATTTTCTCTTAGAATAAAAGAAATAAGATAGAACCAAAAATATATAAAAGAAAAGGAATCGGTCAAGGATTGAACCTTGAACCTTTTAAGCTAAGGATTATGGAATTACCACTAGAACATCATAATTTATTGTTAAAGGAGGAATGGAAACTCTAGATAAAGTTAAGAGCATGTTAAAAAAAAGAAGAAAGCAAGAAAAATTCCATTAGCTTTCTTCCTCCTCTTGATTAAGAAGAAAACAAGAAAAAGACAAATTGCCTTCTTCTCCTTCTTTTTCATTTTCGTGGATGACAAGATGAGGGAATTGGAGAGCAAAAAGGGGATGAATGAAGACATTTCTTCATCATTAAGAGAAAAAAGGATGAATTAAGAGGAAGGGAAGGCAAAGTTTCTTTTTGCTTCTTACTCCCACCTAGCATAAGAGGAAAAACAAAGAAAGGATTTCATTTTTCTTCCCTTCCCTCACCATTGTCGTGACCTAGAGCATCCTCTCTTCTTTCACTAAAATCCAACTAAGGTTTTCTACCCAAGAAACCAAACCACAAGAAGGAACCCTCAACATCTACCTCTCACAAGCAAGAGAAGCAAAAAGGAGCACTAGGAGGAGAAGCTCTCTTCTTTCTCTTCACAAAGGGTACCTTCTCTTAGGAAAAGACCAAGCAAGAGGATGTGAGTATCCCCTCACCTGTGGTACAAGTTGCTATGTGATTTTGTTTGAGTTAGATGGATTAACAACCTAGAGTTCTTATGGGAACTTTCGGCCATGACACTTGTAAGGTTTATGGAAACTTAAAACCAAAACCAACATGCTTAAGTTTCTTCCCATGATATGTTATGAATATGATCTTGATATTTCATGCTTGTATGTGGCTTGGAGTTAGGTAATACCCTACCTTAGGGTTCGGCCATGAAGAGGCTTAAAACCTAGGGAAGCTCAATTTAAAAACTAACATGCCTATGATCTCTTCTATGACGTTATATGAATATTTTCCTTGATGTTTTATACTTTTAGGTTGCTTAGAACTAGTAGGACCCTACCTTAAGGTTTCGGCCATGAAGGGATTTAATACCTTAAGGAGGCTCAACCTCAAATCTAGCTTGTTTATGTTTTATCTTATGAAAAGATATGAAGATAATAAAACACTTGAGATTCATGTTGCTTAGGGTTAGGATTTTCACATGATGAACTTTCGGCCAACATGAAATGTAGGGCTTAGGCAAGCCTAAATTCAACCCTAACATGTTTATGTCCTTCTCTATGATATGCTATGAAAATTTATAAGTACTCACATGCTTGTAAATTCTAGAAGAAGTATCAAGTATGAAGTTTTCCTTAAGATATTATGAATGTTCTCTTGATGTTTTATACTTTTAGGTTGCTTAGAACTAGTAGGACCCTACCTTAAGGTTTCGGCCATGAAGGGATTAAATACCTTAAGGAGGCTCAACCTCAAATCTAGCTTGTTTATGTTTTATCTTATGAAAAGATATGAAGATAACATAATGCACTTGAGATTCCATGTTGTTTAGGGTTAGGCTATCATATGATGAACTTTTGGCCAACATGAAATGTAGGGCTTAGGCAAGCCTAAATTCAACCCTAACATGTTTATGTTCTTCTCTATGATATGTTATGAAATTTATAGGGTACTCATATGCTTAGAACCTATGCATTGTGGCATTCGGCCACTTATGTTTTGTGGACTTAGGAAGCTTGAAACTTTAACCTAATATGCTCATGTGGTTGCCTATGATAAATGCATGGAAAATTGATTAGGGTTCACATGTTTACATGCTATTTGTAACCAAGTCTTGGACCTTGTATGTTTCGGCCAATGTGGGTTTCAAAACCTAGGAAGCATAGAACTTAAATCAAGTATGCTTATGATGTTCCTTATGATAAATGTTATAGAAATGAATTAGGGTTCATATGCTTGTATGATTTTATGTAACCTAAATGAGCCTATGCATGTTTCGGCCACTCTTAGTGGGTTGAGGATTTAGATTAAATTATGACTCATTATGTATTTTCCTTTGCCATGATATGAATTAGAAGAAGTTAACTCATGATCCATGCATGATTATGTTTTCTTTTTCCTTCCATGATAATTATATTGCTAGTTTAAGTACGCTTATGAACCATGCATGAGAATGATACCTATAATGGCTATGTGCCCAAGACAAGTATGATGGCTATGTGCCCAAGTATGCATGGCTATGTGCCCATTTATGCATACCTTATGAATGACATGAATGATATGAACATGATATGCTATGAATGACATGAACATGATATGCTATGAATGACATGAACATGATATGATATGAATGACATGTACATGATATGCTATAAATGACATGAACATGATATGCTATGAATGACACGAATATGATATGCTAAGGATGACACGGATATGTATGAAATGATAAAGATATGATATGACATGTACTTTACTTTGAATGGCTTGTACCAAAAGGGTGGCTCCTTATGCGCCCCTAGGTCGAATTACGGGCCTAGTAAAGGGTGGGCTCCTTACGTGCCCCTAGGCCGAGCTACGGGCCTAGTTTCCTAGTAGGTTCAAGACTAGCTACCTTGGGTCTACTTAGGATGCGCGCATTATGTATGTATGTGGTACTAAGCCGGGCCCTTCATGTTGAGATTATTTTCAAGTACTATATGATATTGTTTTAAGGCATCTTACCCATGACATAAATCATGTTTTGAAAGGCATATTGCACATGACATTACCCATGTTTTAAAGGACATCTTGCATCCATGCTTACGAAATGATGTGAAATGATGCTTACAGTTATGCTATGATATGATGCCTTGATGTTACGGAAAGAGTCATAATATTTTCACTTACGCCATGATGTACACTTATGTTATAATATGATCTATACCATGACATGATGATTTCTTATGTTATAATATGATCTATACCATGATATGATGATTTCCTATGCTATGATATGACCTATGCCATTATATGATGATTACTTATGTTATGATATGATTTATGCTATGATATGATGATTACTTATGTTATGATATGATTTATGCTATGATATGATGTTATTTATACCATGGTAAGATTTATGCCATGATATGTGGTTCATTTATGTTACGATATTATTGGAATTCATGTCATGATATGATATGTTTTAATTATATGATATGAGCGTCATCTATTTCATGATGTATGATATGATGATTTTAAATGATATATTAATTTTGTGAGTAGGAAAGGATCTCACTAAGCCTCGAGGCTTACGTATACTTTTCCTTGTACCATGTATAAAGGTAAAAGGATGGATAAACTAGAGGAGCAGGAGGAAGGGCAAGAGATGTGTGATGGTGACTTGGCTAAAGAAATAAAATGACCTGCTGAAGTAAACTTAGAATAATATGTTATGTTATGTGATGTCTTTTATGATTCCCTATGCATGTGTTAGAAATGAATATTATGACTATTTAAGTTGAACCATGTTATTTCATACTCATATGCTTAGTATGTTATTCTATGCTTAGTATAATTCTAGGAAAATATATATAAGCTCCGCTGATGTATGTATGAATGTTTAAGTCTACTAAGTCTAAGGGTAAGAGCAACCCCCTCACTCAGGCATGAGACATAGGAGAAACCAGGTTTAAATGAGACATTAATCCACTATAAGAAAAGCTTCACCTAAACCTTAAAAGTACTGAATCGGGAGGAGGAACTTAATATCTCGGGCTTCCCTCTTCCTTGCTTGTTGTGGAGAGGGAAGAAACCTTACTGCTATTGAGAGGAAAGAAAGAAGGTGGTAACCGTGGAGAGGAAGAACTTTGCCCGTGGATAGGAAAGAAAGAAGGAGGTCTTATGGAGAGGGAAGAAATCATGTTGCTAGGTAGAGGGAGAGGCAAGGAAAGGATCTGCATCGAGAAGATAAAGTTTAGGTTATAAAAGTTAAACAAGTTGATAAATATGTTTATACACGTGTAATTGTGTAATATAATGACATTTATAAACTATGTTATTATAAGGGGTCTAATATGATAATTTTTTTTAAAAAAATAATTATTTTAATTAATGTCTTATATAATGTTTATAACTACACTTTAAAATAAATATCATTAAGAAATTGTCATTATAGACTTTTTTTCTAGTAGTGGTTGCCTCTTCTCCGTGGCTGTGAAACCTCAAAAACGAAGACATGATGTCAGCAGGAAAGGAAAGAAGGGGTGGGAGAGAAGACGCGCGATCGAAAGGAAAGGTCGAGGCGGTGAAGAAATCACTTGTCGCCTCTTCTTCCCGTGACAAAGGTGATGATGAACACTCGACCGAGTTGGTAAGATGTACTTATGCAAGGGAAAAATCCTAAGTTAATAGCTTTTTATCAAATGAATAGTTTAAAAATAATAAATTTATTAATTTATTAATAAATAGAAAAATGTTTTAATAGGTTTAGACATATTACTTCGGTATGTAAACATATGGATTTTATTTTAAGACTTATTACTTCATCAAATATATAATATGAAGTAAAATATTAATAAAATTAATAGTGAGCCCATTATTTTAATCTATGAAGTCTAAATGAAATTGACTTCATTAAATTTATTATCGTTTATTATCATATATTATTTCGTATTTATAAATTGTCAAAGTAACCTATGGTGAAGTCTATACTCGATTTTACATAGTGATGGATGTCAATTCAATGAATTTAATCCAAATTGACGGCTTGATAGATTCTCTATATAATGGCAATCATATAGATCTTATTCATAGAGGAGAAATATATTGATGCATACATGTTTGAGAGTGACCAAACATATAACATAGGTCACTGATTGATCTATTTAATTAATTCTCAATCATCTCCTATAATCTCTCATAGTAAAGAGAATAATGATACCAAGAAGCATGCAATAGAGAACTTCCAGTGAATCTGTGCAGGCAAATTAATGGCCGATCCCCGGGCTGGGGACCACCCAGCAACCTCTCACCGTCCCCGTGGTGCGAACCACCCACTCCGCTGCCGCCTTCTCCAGGGGCGGATGGAGAACGCACTACCAGGCGAGCATGGTCCTTTCTTCTGCATCCGATCGAACTTCTCTTCCAGCGACCTGAGTTTTGCTTTCACCTCATCTTCACTTGAGGAAGACGACGAGGAGGAAGAAGTAGAGGAGGAGGAAAGCGAAGAATAAGATGACGAAGATGAGGAGGAACAGGACTCAGGAAACTGGACTTATAGAGCGGAAGGTGACGCGGCTTCGATTGTATCGGCAGTGCAACACATGTTCATTTTGAAAAAACAACAACAACAGAATGTATCGAAAGTCAAAGCCAGTTACGTTCTTGATTGACGAAAATCTCGTTAACTTCCTCGTATCTTCGACTCTTCCTGCACTGCCCTTCGTGCGCTCGGTCTGTTCCACGACTTCGGCTGGTCGCGGAGCGGCAGCTTGGAAGGATACGCCCCGTCGGTCGCCGCTGCTTCGAGGTCGCTAGATTTTGAGTGTGACAGTTGCTCTGTCAGTCCAACTTCTAGTCAGACTTAACCTCGTTTTTCAATCCAAGTGACAGATTCATGCTCGTACTTATCTAATTATCATTATTATTTTTTAATAACCCTTTTGGTCAATCCAATTGGCATATTCAGTCGGTACTTATCTTCTTCTTATACGTTTATAAATAAATAAATAAATAAATAAATATATATATATATATATATAAACGCATAAGATCTTGTCCAATCTCATGTGAGTGATCGTGCGTAACATTCAACGTGAATAATGTGACACAATCAAAACTTTTTTTTTAATCTCTCTTATTTACATATAATAATTTTTTTTTCTTTTTTCTCTTAATCTCTTATCGATATACAATAACTTTTCTACTTTTCCTCTAAAATTCTCTTTTTTTCTCTCCTTTGATTACATACAACAATCACTGTGATACTGATTTTTAAAAATTAACACCAAGGTAGTATAGCTGCTACAACGTAGGAACTTCTACAAACATATAGTAGTTAGTCATTGCTACAATATGTAGTAGTTACTATGTAGTAGCTGCTATAACGTGTACAGTTATTGTATAGTAATTGTTATAACGTAATAACTGCTACAACTTGTAGTAGTTACTGTGTAATAGCTACTACAATATAGTAGATGTTACAACGTGTAACACAACTTTTCTCTCTTTTCTCTAAAATTTTTTCTTCTCTCCTTTGATTGCATATAATAATCATTGTGGTATTGATTTTTAAAAATCAACACCAAGGTGGTGTAACTACTACAACGTAGTAGCTGCTACATGTTGGTATAGTTAGCACCAATGGTTAAACCTAAATTTTAATGAATGATAAATAAATTAAAGTTAGGTGTGGTGTAATCTAATCTTGTTACCAAGTGTGTAGGACTTGACAGACCTAGGAAACCTGACACCAGGCTGAAATCCAACTAGGTCTGCAGAACTTGATAGCTAGTGTAGAAATCCAGGGTCAAGAAGTGACCCGATATACGGAGGAAGTCCCAAGTAGTCCGTGGGACTTGATAGTTGGTCAAGTCTAATTGGGTCTGACTTGACAACTGGTGGGAAGACCTGGTGGGTCAAAGGCAAGTCAAGCGATTCTACAGGTAAGTAAGGCAAGTCACTGGATGAGAGTATCCAATGAGGACGAATCCCAATTAGGTATTGGTCCAGTTTAGGTCTATTTTGGATACCTAAATTAAGACCATGAATAGATCCTGGTCTTGGACAGACAAGATCTAATTAATAATACTATTTTATTATTATGCTAACTTTGTTTTGTAGATAACACTTTATTTTTGGACTAACACATTTTACAGCACTAAAAGTAACATAATCATCCTCAGATGAACAGTGTCCGTGTAACGACCATCCTTTTTACTACTACTACTCTCTAAGGATGACCGTTACTTAACTACTAACTCTACTTAACCGGTATGATTAAAAATCACATGGAAACCCTACTGAAAAATTTTGACAGAGTCTCCCCTGTACCGGTAACCATATTCAACAATACATGCAATATATACTCAGCCACAAGCGGCTGGAACACATATCAATCAACCACGCAGTATAATAAACCCAAAATAAAGAAAACAATACCACAACTCATCACACCATATCACAATTCATCTACTATGTCCTAATCACATCACAATATCATGTACTATCTCAAATACTTCTAACATAGCAAAAGACAATAGAACTAGAATAAAACTTCTTTCCTAGTCCCAAGGCTTCCATAGTCCTGGCATCACACATCCTTCGAACACCTCCTTGTCGCCTTCCTTTCTATATCTTTTCCTTTCCTGTATCTGCAATAAGAGGAAATGCAAACTATAAGCAAAATTTACTTAGTAAGCGCTATCTAACTCACAAAATCACGAATGTGCATGTATACGAAAAGAACTAGAAACTATATGCTCTAAAAAGAAATAAAGCATAAACATAACTGCTCATGTCAAACTAATAGCAAAGAAAAACTAAGGAATCTACTCATGTAATTCTAGTAGCTAATCATGCTGCTCATCTAATAGGTAAACATGAAAACTACTCATATACTAGATAAACATGATAGAATAAAGAACTAAACTTATTGATTTTTAGAACTATATGAACCTTATTTCATTTGTTCTAAACTTAATCTTTAATACTTTATGTTTATGTAAAACTCGTTTTACTTGTTCAAAAACTTATACTTATAATACTTCAAAATAATAATCAACTTCTTCTTGGGCCCAGACATAGTACCATCTTATGCGCGCTCCCTAATAGGTTGGGGTAGCGAGCCACCAATCCTAAAAGAGCAGACCTCAGTCTACCAGGGCCAAGACATCGGAATTGGACACCTGGATTTGTTTAACGACAATCTCTGAAGTCGGGTACTAGCCTCTTAAATAAAGTAAAATACTTATTATCTTAATTACTTCTTCTTTAAATGCCTTGGCATTTTAATAGGCACCTTGTGTGCCAAAATCCCTAAAGTCTTGACTTTGGGATCTACTTAAGGCCTCGGCCCTTTTTTCTTTCTTTTCTTTATATTTCTTATACTTTTCTTATAAAAGAATGCTTCTTACAAAACTGAAATGTTTAAACAAATTCTAACACTGCAATGCTTAAACAAAATCTGCATACAAGTTTAAACAGAAATCTGCATATTAAGCTTAACTAAAATCTGCATATTAAGCTTATCTAATATCTGCATACTAAGCTTATCTAAAATCTGCATACTAAGCTTAACAAAATCTGCTTACTACACTAACTAACTTCTGCACTTGTAAGCTTAATAAAATTCTGCACTTGTAAACTTAATAAAATCTGCATTCTAAACTTCATAAAATCCGAACTATCTTTCATAGCAATTGGTACAGGAAAATTCATAGAATTAAATCTCCAGCAGTAAAACTTAGCATAATTTTCCTAGTGTTCCAAGTAACCTGCAGGTGAAGCAATTAATTCTATTCGTATTTGAAACCACCTATCCAGTATAATGAACCTTCATCATCATCAGCAGTTTATATAGCATTTCAGCATAAATGGGTAGCTATTCATCATCTGTTGAACCTCACTATTAGCCATATGTAATATAGCGTTCAAACCACTCACATGTTACATCTTCTACAACCATTCAAGTGTATAATGCTATATTCTTAAGAATCCAGTATGAACGATTCCAACATCAAAGAGAAATAAATTCCACATTGAAACCCATTCAAAAACTCACCAAATTCATAACACAATTCCGAAACCAAACTATAGAAGGAGAACTTCATCAAATACGAACTTCAAATCCTAAATCTGTTTAGAATATCCGGAGCCAACCCCAGATGTCAAAACCCAAAACACTTCATGGCAGAAACTCAAACAAACAAGGAAACATCAAAACGAAGTCGGAACTACTCTTACTGCAGGTGAGTGAGCAACTCACCTTCGTTTCCTTGACTCACAGCCGAAGGAGGAACCTTCTAGTGCTTCTAGGGTTTCGGAGAACTCGATATTCCGGCAACTCCTCTGTCCACGCGCTCTCCTCGCCGTGGGGAGCTCGGATCTGTGAAGAACCCACGGAGCCTTGCCTTGGCCGACTGCCGGAGTCGAGCCCTAGCTCCGTCGGCTTCGTCTTCGCTCGAGCCGAAACGCCGTCGCGCGCAGAAGGGAGGAGGAGAGGGGAAAGGTTAGGTCACGGGAGAGGAAAATAATCCCTTCTTATAACTTAGGTATTTTCTAATTCAGTTATGGCTTAAGACCAATTCATTATTAATTTATTTCCTTATTTGATTAGAAACGATCGCTGGCAGAGTTGGTTGGCTACGTTTGGTTAAGATCTGGTTCGGATCCGAGGTCTTGGGTTCAAAACCCAGCTTTAACACTTTTATTATTATTTTTTAAAACTTCTTTCTCTTGGTAAAAATACCAAACGAATTCCAAAAATTGCATAAAAATACTCTAAAAATTTCTAAAAATCTCTAGAATTTTTCTATAGCATTTTAAAATATTTTTAAATTATTTTTGGGGCTCAAAATGAGGAAATCTGGGTTGTTACAGTCCGAGGCGTATAAGAAACTAATAGAGGCGCCTCAGAGCAAGCTTAGAGGCATCCTGGACCCGTTGGAGGTGCCCTTAAGGAGATAATATTAGCGTTATGGGGAGGTGCCTAGAGTGCACTGGAGGCACCCTACATGCATGCTTAAAGGTGCCTTGGTGCGCTTGGAAGGCACCCTAAATGGATAATGGCTAAGGCATCGTCAACGATAAGAGGCCGAACTTTAGGGGATAAAATTTGAGGTTAGAGGCACCTCCAATGTTCTATAAAAGAGCTATTCAGCTAAGCATTCAATACAATTGATATACAACTCTTCTACGTGATCATTCGACGTTCAGCTGCTCCGATTTCATGTTGTTGCGACATTGCTACTTTCGATCATTGCCGGTAGATTGACATCGTGACACGAGCCTATTCAGATTCTACAGTGTTGGCAATGATTTAATTTTATTGTACTTCTTTCAAACTTACAAAAGGAATGTGTAGGCTATTACACTTTCCCAATTTTTTGAACTTGTATTTGATTCCCTCTTTCGACAGTTCCAAAAGAGATTTATAATGAATTGTCTGTTGATACGGTCCGAGAAATCATGGGTCTTGGAGTAGGAGTCATCGAAGGCTCCGAACCAAGTAAATCGTTTGTGTTCTGGCTCTTTGTCGTTCTTTTTTACTTAGTCTTTTTTTTCGCTGCACTTTAATTCTAAAAGTTTAAGTTTTTTAAAATACACGTGATTCCCCCGCCACACACACATGCATTGATCCTACAAGTAGTATTAGAACCCTATTCGCTCCGAATTGGTGCCACCACCAATTGAGCAAGGGGATTTTTCTTGCTTTCTTTTGTTTCGGTTTTATTTTTTTTTCAAATCGGTCTAAATTGGTATTATTACCCTTTCAGATATTTTTTCACCGTGATTTCTTTGAATTGCTCAAAATTAGTACAACACCACTCGAGCCTTATTTCTATTCATCTCCTACATTACTTACCCCAAGATATAGTCTTGGAATTCTTGTAAGTTTGTCTATTTTAGAACCATATGACCCAAAATGAAGGTAACAACACCGTTCACCCCCCATTCTTCAATGGGAACGACTTATCGTACAAGAGAAAGTGAATGGAGGTATACCTCAAAACTGGCATCGAACAGTGGTTCTCCATCTAATAAGGATACATCACTCCAGTTGATGAAGTGAGAAGAGTGTCAATTGACCTCGAAATTGGAATCCAGATCAAACGAAGAAAGCCTAAATCAACTCAAAGGCAGTGAACACAATCCAGTGCGGACTCACAAAGGAAGAATTAAACCGTGTCGGCCCTTATGGGAATGTAAAAGAACTGTAGGACAAACTCATCAAACTACACGAAGGAACTAATAACACTAAGGTAATGAAACATGACCTTCTCCTAAATAGTTTATTTAATATTAAGATGTAGGACAGAGAGACACAAACCAACTACACATGAGGATCAAGAACATTCTTAAAGGACTCCACATGGTCAGTCACCAGATGGAGAACTGAGACATTATAAGGTATGCCCTAAACTCGTTTCTTAGAAATTCATTATGGCCATCTATTGTGGATGCCTATAAAATTTCTAGGAATCTTTCTAAATTAAAGTTAGATGAGATATTTTGTGAATTAGAACTACACGAGCAAACTAACTCTAAATAGGTTGAGAAAGGTATAGCTCTCCTGGCAAGTTCCTCCAAAGAAACAAAGTCTAGAACTAAACCTAAACTAGAAACTGAGTCTGACTCTAACTCAAATGATGAAGAACACCTAATGAACTTGGTGGAAAAATGTTCGCTAGGAGAAAGAAGGACTTCACCAAGAAGGATCTGTAGAAGATGGTAAAGTATACCTCTAACAGCAACAAAGCCAATGTCAGTTGCTACGGGTGCAACAAAAAGGGATACTACAAGCACGAGTGTCAAAATCTCAAGGAAGACAAGCCAAAAAAATTCAAGAAGAATAAGGTTCTCAAAGCGACTTGGGATGAGTCATCATCGAAAGAATCTGACATTAATAAACCAAAACAGAAAAACTACCTTGCACTGATGGCAACCGGACTAGAATCAGAAAGTAAGTTAGAACAAGAAGACAATTCCAAGTACGAGTCGAGCCATGAGTCTATACTCCTTTTTGAAGGTTCCAACGAGGTACAAACTATTTTAAGATTTTTTTAAATTATTACATGCTTATATAGAAAATTATCTACTTCTGAAAACCAAGTAAATGTACTTAGTAAAGAAAATAAAGAACTCAAAGAATAACATGATCTAAACCTCAAAACTAAACAAACTGAAAATATAAACTCAACTCAAGTTGTCAGACTTGAGGAAGAAACTTCAAACCTAAAAATTAAAATAACAAACTTAAAAGAGCTATTAGTAAAATTTACAATAAGATCCAAAAATTTTGACTTAATACTTGGATCTCAAAGAGTTGTTTATAACAAATTCGGACTCGAGTACAAAACTAGCTCAAATAAAATATTTATCTCATTTTTAGTCAAAATAAAAACTAAATCAAAGCCTAGGTTCCAAAAGCTTGTCTAACCAAGCAAGTAGGACCAAACCAATATTACATACCTAAAAATAAAATCCACTGCATAAAAATAAAAAAATAAATTTAACAAATCAAATTTAAACTATGAATTCAACTCTAATAAATCAAATTTGAACACAAACTATAAATTTAAAAACAACAAATCAAACTCAAACTACAAATTCAACTCTAATAAAACAAATCCAAATACAAGATATAATCAAGTTTACTACAACTACAAAATAAATCAACATAAACCTAAAACTTAAAACAAAACCCAAGTTCAATAATTTTGAGGGAGACACCAAATTAGTTGCCACCTCCAAAATAATAGTCTACCTAGTTGGGTAATTAGGACTAGATTAAAAGGATAATTTGACTCTTGTCCAACTTAGTACTAAGGTGGGGCGAGATGATACTATGTTAGGAAAGCTTATCTAGGGAGTTAAGTCAGGTAAGGCGTACCCTTCTTGGTCTACTTAGCTAAGTGAAACTAATCGCAGCTACCTCTTCACATCCTAGACTAGTTAGACCAATGTTTATCAATAAAAAATTAAATGCCCAATTTCTTAAAAAGACTTTGTTTAGAAGTAGTCGTTGTTTCGGTACCCAAGAAGTCCCCTGTGCCTCCCATAGCCTAGAAGTAGATTTTTGAAATGTACATTTAATTAACTAATAGTTAAACTTGAATCTAACATAAGGTTAAACTATCTTCAAATCAAAATTCTAATATAACTCATCTCACAAAACTATAGGATACCTTGGTTGAACAACTAAACCAGGTGAGATGATTAAAGAAAATTAAAATTAAATTAACATAAATTAAAATTAAAATTAACTTAAAATTTAATTAACATAAATTAAAATTCATATTAAAATTAAAATAATGTAATTTAGAATTAAAATAAAAATTTAAATTAACTTAAAATTTAAATTAAATTAACATAAATTAAAATTAAATTAGCTTAAAATTAAAATTAAAATTAAATTAACATTAAATTAAAATTAAAATTAAAATTAAAATTAATTTAAATTTGAACTTAATAAAAAATAATTAAAACTTAATTTAGGACTTAAGTTAAACTTAATCAAAATCAAAGAAAAATTTATTTGAAACTTAACTAAGCTTATTCTTAACTCCTACTTTTTATAGGAATCTAAGTGGATCTTAGATTGTAATTGCTCCAGACACATGACTCGAGATCATATCAAATTTACCGAACTAAAATATAAATGCCTAGAAATGGTTGCCTTTGGAAACAATGGCAAACTTAAAGTAATTGGAATAGATAACATTGAACTCAAGTCTAATTTCTTTATTAGCAAAGTTTTACTTGTTGAAAATTTCAAATTTAATTTGCTTAGTGATACGAGTTATGATAGATTGGCCTGGTGAATAAAAGAGGGCTTTAGGTCCAGAGAGAAAGGAAAGGTATATAGCTGGTCGAATAAAGGTTGAGCGAGCGCTCCCGTGCTCATATATGCTCGGCCGTGGAAAGTCCACCCGAGCATAAAGGTATTTAGCCTTATATAATATTCTCAGCATATTCTCGGCCAATCGCAGGCCGAGTAAGCAACCACTTGCTCATTTATACTTGGTCGGACAAAGTTCGACCGAGCATAAAGACATTTAACCTTACATAAGATTCTCAGCATATGGTCGGTCGACCGCAGGCCGAGCGAACGCCCACGTGCTTATATATGCTCGGTTGGGCAAAGTCCGCCCAAGCATAAAGGCATTTAGCCTTATATAATATTCTCAACATATTGCCGGCTGACCGTAGGCCAAGCGAGCACCCACGTGCTCATATATACTCGATTAGGCAAAGTCCGCCCGAGCATAAATGTATTTAGCCTTATATAATATTCTCCGAATATTACCGGCCGATTGTAGGTCGAGCGAGCACCCACGTGCTCATATATACTCGGTCGGGCAAAGCTCGCCTGAGCATAAAGGCATTTAGCCTTACATAAGATTCTCAGCATACGGTCAGCCGACTGCAGGCCGAGCGAACGACCTCACGCTCATATATGCTCAGTCGGGCAAAGCCTGCCCAAGCATAAAGGCATTTAGCCTTATATAATATTCTCAGCATATTGTCGGTCGATCGTAGGCTAAGCGAGCACCCATGAGCTCCTATATACTCGGTTGGGCAAAGTCCGCCCGAGTATAAAGACATTTAGCCTTACAGAAGTTTTTCAACATACGGCCAGGCGACCACAGGCCGAGTGAACACCTATGTGCTCATATATGTTCGACCGAGGAAAGTCCGCCCAAGCATAAAAGCATTTAGCCTTATATATAATTTTCAGCATATTACCGACCGACCGCAGACCGACTGAGCAACTCCGCGCTCATATATGCTCAGCCGGGTAAAGCCCACTCGAGCATAAAGACATTTAGCCTTATACAATATTCTCAGCATATTGTCGGCCGATCGCAGGCCGATTGAGCACCCACGTGCTCATATATACTCGGCCGAATAAAGCCCGCCTGAGCATAAAGGCATTTAGCCTTATATAAGATTCTCAATATATTACCGGCCGATCGCAGGCCGAGCAAGTGCCCCCGCTCTCATATATGCTTGATCGGTCAAAGTCCGCTCGAGCATAAAGGCATTTAGCTTTATTTAATATTCTCAATCTAGTACCGGTCGACCGCAGACCGAACAAGCACCTACGTGCTCATATATGTTCGACCAAGCTGCAAAGCCCGCCCGAGCGTAAAGATAGGTTTAACAGAAGGTAGTCTTAATATACGACCAACTTGAATGATTGGCTGAGACATATTCAATAGAAAGTATTCTCAATAGTATATACGACCGTCTTGAACGACTGTTGAGATATATTTAAAAGGAAGTATTCTTAACAGTATATACAACTGGCTTGAATGATTGGCCGAGATATATTCAACAGGAAGCATTCTTAACAATATATACAGCCGACTTAAATGGCTGGCCAAAATCTATTCAACAGGAAGCATTCTTAACAGTATATACGGCTGGCTTGAACGACCAGCCGAGATATATTCAACAGGAAGCATTTTTAACAGATATACGGATGACTTGAATGATCACCGAGACATATTCAACAGGAGACATTCTTAACAGTATATATGGCTAGCTTAAACAATCAGCCGGGACATGCTTAACAGAATATTTGACAGAAAATATCTTCTAGAAGCTTCTTCAATTATAATGACGTGCCCCTATTATAAATACAAGTCATAAACGATAAAATGGGTACATCTGGGGTACAAAAAAGATTCCTTGAAGGAGTATTACACGAAGTATAGAAGATGACTTCATCTCCTAACAAACTCTAGTGAACCGGGGACCACCTCACAACTATGGAGGTCACGTGAGGTAGTATAAAAAAGGGGGATCCTCTTCATTGGTGAGGTACGCAAGTTCTAGCATCCAAACTCTATTTCACTTCACTTATTCTTCTTCTTCTTCTTCCGTCGGCGAGAGGAACTGACTTGAGCGTCGGAGGGTCTAGCCAGGGATCCCCACCCCGGTCATAGGTCACTAACACTTTGTTGACTCATCTCACTGTGCGCAGGAGCGTTGCGGAGTTTTTCGGATCTTCAGAGTTCATCTTGATCGGAGGTCATCGTCATTCATCAGAACCAGTGCTCATCTTCGTATATCTAAGATAGGATCAAATTTGGTGCCATCTGTGGGAACTATTCACCTGGATTTGAGGCTACGAAGATGGAGGAAGCTGGTAAACCCAACACCATCACTATATCACAAGATGATTTGGAGTTTCTCATTAATGCCACAGTATAGAAGATATTGCAATAACAGCAACAACAAGTGAATACTAGTGGCACATTACCTGTAGTGCCACCTCCGATGATGTCTGTATCTTCTCATCACCAAGAGAAGGAGATCAAGGGAGGAGATCCAGCTCATCTATTCTCTGCTCCTCTCTCTCCCACCCGATGTTCTAACGCTTATTTTCGGACACCTATTGAACAAGGAGGATGAAGAGCAGTCCTTCAGGAATCTTCTGGAGAAACCCTTATAAGGGAAAACGAAAGGGGAAGGTGGTACCTAGTGATAGTTCTCTGGAAAGGATTATAACTCCATTCTCTCAACGGGTGTTGGATGATCCGTTGCCAAAACATTATCAGAATTTAAATGTTGGAGAATATTCGGGAATAACTGATCCCGAAGATCTTCTTAAGTTTGAGCATGCAACGCTCCTCCAACAATTTACTGATGAAGTTAAATGCCGGATGTTCCTTACTACTTTTGGAGGAGTAGCTCAAAGATGGTTTAAGCGACTGCTAGAGAATTCTATTTGTCGCTTCAAGCATTTCTGCAAGGTATTCTTACACTATTTTTCCAGCAATCGGAGGTATCATAAAACTCCATAGAGTCTCTTTTCTATTAATCAAGGACCAAAATAATTCATCAAAGCTTATATTAAGAGGTTCAATTAAGTGACTATTGATGTTCCATCGACCACTACAGAGATCTTGATAAGCGCCTTCTCTCAGGGGCTTAATGACAATGATTTTTTCAAGGATTTGGTTAGGAATCCTCCTACCAATTTTGATATATTAATTGAACGGGCAAGTTTATCAATGTGGAAGAGGCTCAAGCTACTCGCAGGAAAGAGGTTAACACCTTTGCACCGGTTCCAACAGTGGCCCGCCCGGGGGGACCTATCCAGCCTCCTAAAGGACCTCGAGCCTAAGCCTCGGCCTCAAGCGATACAACATGTGGGGGTTCCTCAACACTTTTCTCAAAGATGGTGCACATACCATCTGACTAATACTCATGATACTGAGAATTATTTCACTTTGAAGAATCAATAAGCAGGCAACACTTGAAATCATCAGCGTTCTCCAATCCCAAATCGCTGGTGATATCCTCGTCAGAACAACCCGCTTAAAATCAAATATCAACCGAGCGGGTCACAAACGGGAATATTACCTCACCCTATGGTACAAGGTCAAGCACCTGACCAGGTACAATCAGAGTCGTCATCAGCTTGACAGGAAGAAAATCACAGTAATGCCACTCGGGGCAACATTAACATGATAGTGGGAGGGCCCACTGATGGTGATTCTAACCGAGCCAGGAAATCACACGCTCAGTGATTAACAATTCATGTTGTCGGGTGTAGTGCTGAGAAGGCAGCAGGATCGGAGATCAGTTTCGGACCCAGAGATTTGGTAGGCGTAGAAGTACCCTATGATGATGCACTGATAATCAAGGTTGTTATAGTCAATTATAACATTTCACATACTTTTTTTGATACTGGTAGCTCTCTTAATATTATCTTTAAACAAGCTTTTAACTAGTTACAGATCGACCCAAGAGAGCTTCAGCCTATGGTTACTCCATTATATGACCACTAGGTCAGATAAAATTGGCCATATCCTTAGGGGAGGAGCCTCTTATGCGGGCGTGCCGATTGGTCTTCATAGTTGTCAATGCTCCATCAGCATATAATGTTATCCTGAGTTGACCGACCTTGAATGAATTCAGGGTGGTCATTTCTACTTTCTGCCAGAAGATAAAATCCCTAGTGGACGATCAAGTAGGGGAAGTCAAGGGAGACCAAATAACAGCACATAAGTGTTATGTGGAGATTGCAAGGGTGGAAGCTAATGCCGCTCGAAAAGCTCAGAGGATGGATATCAATGCCATTCACGAAAGGTCGCCCACCCTTATATATGAAGAGAAGGAGAAAGTGCAAATATAGCCTAGTCGACCGGAAGCTACCACACATATCGCTTCCGACCTGGATCCTGATCTCAGAGAGGATTTGATAAAGTGCCTGACAAAAAATAGCGATGTGTTCGCTTGGACACCTAAGGAAGTGAAAGGTGTTGTGCGAATAGTTATGGAGCACACTCTTCACGTATATCCGGATGCTCGGCCGGTTAAACAAAAAAAGAGGGACTTCGGAGCTGACTAGAATAAGATTATCAAAGAAGAAGTAGACAAGCTACTAGAGGTTGGATACATTCGGGAAGTACAATTCCCAAGCTAGCTGGCTAATGTGATTATGGTTTCTAAGCCAGGTAACAAGTGGCAAGTATGTATTGATTTCAGAGATCTCAGCAAAGCTTGCCTGAAAGACTATTATCCTCTAACTTGCATAGATCAAGTGGTGGATTCCACAGTTGGCTCCGAGTTTATTAGTATGCTGGATGCCTATCAAGGGTATCATAAAATTCCACTCGCCAAGGTAGATCATGAAAAGGTTAGCCTTATAATTGCTGAAGGTACTTATTACTAAAATGTTATACCTTTTGGTCTAAAGAATATAGGAGCTACTTATCAACGTCTTATGAACAAGGTTTTCTAGACGCAATTGTAAGAAATATGAAAGTTTATGTGGATGACATTCTTATTAAAACTATACGGGATTCTAGTTTATGTGCTGATATTGAAGAAACTTGTAGGACCTTGAGGAGGTATGGGCTCAAGCTCAATCCCAACAAGTGTTTATATGGGGGCTAAGAGTGGAATGTTCCTAGGATACATGGTGATCGAACGAGGAATAGAAGTCAATCCCGAATGTGAAAGCATTGTAGGACATGACTCCCAAAGAACTTGAAGGAGGCTCAGAGATTGACAGGGAGGATTACCGCCCTATCTCGCTTCATCTCACGGTCGGTTGATCGGAGTCTCCCTTCTTCAAGATACTCCGACAAGCAACTAAGTTCCAATGGGATGAGGATTGCAGCAATGTGTTCGAGGAGTTAAAAGAATACTTGTCTACTCTTCCTATATAAGCTAAGCCAGTAGTAGGAGAAACTTTGTGGGTGTACTTATCTGCCAACGATCATGCTATTGGTTCTATATTAGTGAAGCAGGAAGAAAAGGAACAATTACTTGTATATTTTTTGAGCCATTTATTAAAGGAAGCAAAGTGTCGATATACAACACTCAAGAAGTTAGCTTATGGATTAGTTCTAGCAGCTCGGAGGTTACACTCTTATTTTCTATCACACCCAATTATAGTATTAACTAACAACACTCTCGTTCGGTTTCTTGTTAACCCGGCGTCGGAAGATTGATTAAGTGGATGACCAAGCTCGGTAAGTATGATATACAGTATCGCCTTGGGTGACTATCAATGCTCAAGCTTTGGCGGATTTCATAATAGAAATACCAAGACCAAATAAAGGAAACCTAGATTATCAATGTGGATGGATCTTCTACTCGACAAGGTAGTGGAATTGGGTTCTTTTTATATCTCCTAGGGAAGATCGAATACAATTAAATGTTAGATTGAATTACGAGCCACCAATAATGAAAATGAGTATGAAGTATTGATAGCAGGCTTATAAGCTGCTAAGCATGTGGGAGCTACTAGTTGTTAGAATATATACTAAAAGTCTAGCTTTTTGTATTAACATTCCTTTTGAAATAAGAATCGCATTGGTCAAATATCTACATTTATGCTAAATGTAGTTGTCTATTTAATTTATATTGTAGATAACATGGTGTGAGGTGACACACAGAAGATCATGTTATCAGTTCCTTATCAATTATAAATAGTAGCTCAAAACCAAGATGGAATGGGACAAACCATTGGAGTGGTTGTAGTGTAATTTGGTATTAGTTTATCTTGACTATAAAATTACACTAGTACATTATGAGTGTATTGAGCAAGACCATTTGAGGTAGTTTTTTTTTATACTGACTACATACAAGAATAAAACCTCTGTTATTATGGAAGTGCGTACTCTTAATCATGATATAATAACAAGCACGTATACTTAATATTTATTTCTTTAATTTATCAAAGGGTGAGATTTAGTTCATTAAATCAATAGGCCCCGATAAGTTGGGAAATGATATTATTTATATGGTGTGTTGTTGATTATAGAATGAAACTGTGTCCTAGTAATCTAGGTTGATAATGTCCCCTTGAGGAGCTCATAAGGATTGTCATGTAAACCCTGCAGGTGGACTAAGCCCGACATGACAATAAGCTTGAGTGGTAATACTCTTGGAGCAAGATATTAATTAAGTGAGTTGTCAGTAACTCATTTAATTAGTGGATATTCGATATCTTAAACACAGGGAGACTAATGCACACATGATAAGAAGGAGCCCATATTGTAATATGGGATTGGTGCGGTAGTACAATAATAACTCTTTAGTGGTATGAGTTATTATTGATGAAC
This sequence comes from Zingiber officinale, assembly GCF_018446385.1. Classification (NCBI taxonomy): domain Eukaryota; kingdom Viridiplantae; phylum Streptophyta; class Magnoliopsida; order Zingiberales; family Zingiberaceae; genus Zingiber; species Zingiber officinale. The sequence goes on along the minus strand of NC_055988.1, from coordinate 70,509,631 downwards.
TTGAGTTGGGTGTTCGGGGTGAACACGGGAAGCTCAAGCTCATTGGGAGACCAAAACTAATTTCTCCTCTCGGTCTCTGTTGTAGCCTCTTCTTTATAAAGCCTTATATCCACTTAAAAGCCAAGCTTATTACCCATCTTGTTGTGGCCGACCAAACCAAGCTTGGAGCCCAAGCTAGGGTTGGCCAAGCCAAAGGATGAAGCCATGGTTTAAAAGAGAGTTTTTAAATTTTAAAATATTTCCTTTTATAGCTATCTACAAAGGATTAAGAAAGAGGTTTGATATCTTTCCTTATTTGTAGTTAAAAGAACGATTTTAATTTTTGATAAAACTTTCCTTTTCTATAACCATCCACATGTTTTAAAAGAGAGATTTTAATTTATGAAATTTTCCTTTTATAACCAACAAGGGATTTAAAAGAGAAAGTTTTTATTAAATTTTTTATCGGAAAAAAATAAGGAAGTTTTAATTTTATGTTTAAAACTTTCCTTCTTTGGAGCACAAGTATAGGGCCGACCATGACAAGCACTAAATGAAGTTTTAATTTTTTGTTTTAAAACTTTCCTTTTTAGTCATTGGTAAGGAATATAAGGAAGTTTTAATTATGTTTAAAATTTTTCTTTTTTGCCAAGACCAAGGATTATAAAAGAGATGGAGGGGTGCCTCATGAGATAACACATCTTCTATTCCTCTCTTCCAATCCTTTGGTGGCCGACCCTATTCCTTTTCTCTTCTCCTTTTGTTGTCTCTCTTGGAGGCGGGCGGCATCAAGCATTGCTTTCTCTTGGTGGTCGGTTGCTTGAAGGAGAAGAAGAAGAGAAGGAAGCTCTCTTGTCTAGCATCCCTTGGAGGTTAGTTGGTGGCCGGATCTAGGAAGCAAAGGAAGAAGCTTGGGTGGATTTCATCTTGGAAGATCATCACCCACACAACGCCCAAGAGAAGAAGAGGAATACAGCAGAAGATCAAGAGGGCTATAAGCTACAAAAGGTATAACTAGTTATTAGTATTCGCATCATAGCTAGTTTATCTTTTGTATAGATCTTGAAAAACCAAACACAAGAGGTTATCGGTTTTAGGTTATCATTTTTGTTATCGATTTTATTGTTTGATTTCATGTTTTGATATTGTTCTTTTATTGAGGTCTCTATAGTTAAACTAGTTTACTGCAAGAAGTTAAATATCCGATTTCTTCGAAAGGTTTTTTCTAGGAAGAGTGGTGGATGATCCCATACCCAAGAAGGCCTAGTGCCTTACCATATTTAACTTGGAAGCTGATTTTGAAATAGATATTTGATTAACTTCTATAATATGATTTAACTTAGGAAGATCACATCGGTTAAACTTAGAGTAAAAATGTTAAGTATCGTTTCCAATCCTGGTTTAACTTCTGAAGGACAATTTGGATTAATAATGTTAAGTATCGTTTGCAATCCAAATTTAACTTCAGTAGAGCACATGGGTAGCTAGGATAGTTCTATGCTTATACAAATTTTTATACAGGGGAACTAGGATGGTATTCCGAGTAGCAACCAACAATTGGTTTCAGAGCTAGGTTTATACCTCTGTGTGTTTGGTTTTTAGTTTAATTATGCACATGTCATACATATTTTATGAAACGATCCAAAATTCCTCATTACGAGTCCTAATAGTATGTAAAAATATTTAGAAATGCTATAGAAAAATTCTAGAGATTTTTAGAGTATTTTTATGCAATTTTTGGAGGTCATTTGGTATTTTTACTAAACGAAAGAAGTTTCAACAAAAAAATATCCAAGCAGAGAGTCGAACCCTAGACCTCCGACCGACCCAAGCTTTAAGCGAGTCCAATTGACCAAGTGTGCAAGCAGTCGTTGCTAATTAAAAGAAGCATGAAATATATTTAAGTAGTAGAAGTTGATAACAGGAAATAATAGGAAGAAAAAGGTTGCAACCGAGATTTGAACCCACGAGCGAAGCCTTAAGCAACGCACGGCTGACCAACTGTTCCAGCGGGCATTACAGATTAAAGAAGGAGAAAAATCTATTTAAGAAGTAGTTAAAGAATAAGAGATAAATTGGAATAAAAAGGGTTTGGTTGAGGAATCGAACCCGCAACCCCTGATTTTAGGGAAGCGCGGCTGACCAAGTGTTCCAACGAGCGATGGTGATTAAAAGAAGGAACAAAATTTATTTAAGTAGTAATTAATAAATAGGAAATAAATAGGAGAAAAAGGGTTCAACTGAGGAATCGAACCCGCAACCTCTGACCAGGGGCAAATCCGGCGGACCAAGAATGCAAACGGACAAATCTGTTTAGAAAAGATAGAAAAATTTATTTAAGGAGTTAACAGAAATATTAAGTTATAAAAAGGGATAAGTTGATGCTCTGTTTTCCCGTGACTTAAACCATTCTCTCCTTCTCTTCTGCGTACGATTGCGGAGCTCGAGCAGAAAATAAAAGGGAGTTAGGGCATCGTCTCCGGCAGCTGGCCAAGGTCCTAGAAGCCCTTCTTGTTCGTTTGTGAGTCCAAGAAGCAAGGTAAGTGCTTCCTCACCTGTAGTAGAGTAGTTTCATATTCATGTATTCTTGATTTCTGACGCATGCTGCAAAGATTAATGATTTTGAAGATTTCCTGCCGTAAGTTTCATAAAGAAGATGAGAAGAGGTTTTAATTAATTTGAATATGTGGTTTAGTTTATTCCTTATTGTTTGATTGGTGCTGCTGCCATGAAACTAAATTTAGTTCATTTAGATTTGGAAAGGAGTAAATTGTTTTGTTATGCAGTGAGCATGAGACAGATATCATATTGATTAATTTATGGGAAGAGAATGCATAAATTTAAGGGAATATTAGATTCAGAAAAGATGATGATCAAATGTTGATGACGTAAATTAAGGATGAAAACTTTACTTTCAGATTTTTGATGGTTTAGCATTGGAAGATCCAATTAGATCTCTAGTAGTTTAATTAGATTTGCAGATTTTAATTAAGCCTATAGTGCAGATTTTAATTAAGCTTATAGTGTATATTTTTATTTAAGCTTATAGTGCAGATTTTAATTAAGCTTATAGTGCAGATTTGATTAAGCTTATAGTGCAGAATTTTGATCAAGCTTATAGTGCAGAATTTTGATTAAGCTTATAGTGCAGAATTTTGATTAAGCTTATAGTGCAAAATTTTGATTAAGTTTGTAGGCAGATTTGATTAAGCTTATAGTGCAGAATTTTGATTAAGTTTGTAGGCAGATTTGATTAAGCTTATAGTGCAGAATTTTGATTAAGCTTATAGTGCAGAATTTTGATTAAGTTTGTAGGCAGATTTGATTACGCTTGTATGCATATTTAGTTTTAGTGCAGTTTCAATAAGCATTTCAGTGCAGTTCTATTAAGTATTTCCATGCAATTCCGTTAAGCATTTCAGTGCGGAGTTAATAAGCATTTTAGTGCAGTTTTGTATGAGAGACCTTTTTAATAGAGGTATTAACAAGTATAAGCAAGATAAAGTAAAGAAAGAAAAAAGGCCAAGGCCTTAAGTAGATCCCAAAGTCAAGAGTTTAGGGATTTTGGCACACAAGGTGTTTATTAAAATGCCGAGGCATTTTATGATGGATCGAAAGTGCTAGAGGGGGTGGGGGTGAATAGCGCTCGTGGCTATTTTAGCGATTTACGGAAATCGTTTGAGTAACTAGAGTAACGCAGCGGAAATGAAAAGTAAAGTAAATACAAAGACACAATTGGTTTACTTCGTTCGGAGCCTATTTCGACTCCTACTCGAAGGCTCGCGGTCCTTGACCGCTTTCGGTGGGCAACAACTATATAGCGCAAATCTTTACAAGTGAATAATTACAAGTAAGTGCAGTAAGGAAACTATGCCAACGAAAAAGAGAATAGAGAACTTTGGAGTGATTCGTTGGAGTTGCAGGCGTTGTTGAGGCGTTTAGCAGTAGCACACGGAAGAGCAGAGTTTTCTGTTCGAAGTTGATTATTTGAGCTGCACCTCGAGGCCTCTTTTTATAGCTCTGTAAGGTCTGATCCAGATCCCCAAGTCTCGGGATCAGATTTGACCCGAAGCGGATTGATCGACCGATCCTCATGTTCGGTCGACCGATCAGATGATCTCCACCGCATCTGATCCGTCGATCCGTCGCTCCGCTTCGATCTAGTCAAACTTTATCCCTGGGTTTGGTCGACCGATCCCAAGGTTCAATCTACCGATCAGTCTCCTCTGATCCGCACACCTCGGCTTGATCCAGTCGACACCTATCCCAGGTTCGGTCGACCGATCCCGAGGTCCGGTCGACCGATCCCTGGTCGAACCCGGTCCAACTTTTGGAGATCTGATCTGGTATCTTGGAGGTTCGGTCGACCGATCCTAAGGTTCGGTCGACCGATCCCAAGGTTCAATCGACCGATCCTAAGGTTCGGTCGACCGATCCCAAGGTTCGGTCGACCGATCCTGGTCAGTTCTAACCCTGCATAAAACTGTTAGTTACCTGCAAAACAAAGTTAAAACACGAAAGTTAATATATAAATAAATTTGACAGTCATCGGACTGTCCGGGTCTGACTTCGGGTTTCCAACCGGAAACCCTAGGTCGACCCGACGCCTACTGTTCCCTCTACGGGGAACGCGTCCTCACCTATTCCACTCAGGAGATTTTACCTTTTACCAGTAAGATCCTCTAGATCGACTGGACTTTTGCTCGGTGTTCGATGCCTCCGGACTTTCTGCTGGACGCTCGCTTCCCGACCCATCTAGTCTTCCACCTGGTTCGCGATACCAGGATTTTCCACCTAGGGTTACCACCCCCTAGGACTTTTGCCTGAAGCACTCGACCCACCAAGACTTTCCACATAGGGTTACCACTCCCTATGACCTAGGGTTACCACCCCCTAGGGGTTTACCTTGCCTAACCTCAGTTAGGACTTACTTGAGATACTCAATCAAGCACGTTAGTCCACAACACTCCTTAACTTTGAATCCTTTGCCATTATCAAAACTCAGGTTCGATCGTCGGATGCTTCCCGCACCAACAATCTCCCCCTCTTTGATTATGGCAACCCAAATTCAAAGTTAAGTAAAACAACTATATTAACAAATTTTAAGTGAGCAAGCTTAAGTATAAAAATAAAAGCATAACTTAAGCTAACACTTGAACTTTGTGAAGCTCCCCCTTAATACAGGGCTTCCTTTTACTTTTGAATTTCCTACTCTCTCCCTTAATAAAAACAATTTTTAATTGAATTTTTGAATTTCCTGCTAATTGAATTTTTGAATTGTTTGAATTTCCCTACTCTCCCTGTCACGCCCCCAGAGGGGTCCCTGCCAGAAGAAATTTCGGCAGCATCTCTCCTATACGGGTGATAATCTGAAACATTTACTACATACAAAATATACATCAACCACACTCGGCTGGAATATGTACACAACCACGCAGTTTAATCAGATCAACCCACTCGGCTGGAATAAAATAAAAACAACCACGTAGTTTAATAAGCCTACACAGCTGAAAGTAAACACATAACCACGTAAACGCAGCGGAAAACACAAAATAATATCGAAGCATACAATACCAAGTTCACAAAACCAAAACATAAATAGCGTTAGCAACCAAAACCAGAAAAAAAAAGAAACTATCCTCGAGTGTGACGTGGGACTGGCAGCTGGGACTCTCCAAGCATCCATGACTCATCTACCTGTTACCTGGTGAAAGAAAACCATTTTGCGGGGTGGTGAGTATTGGAACTCAGCGGGTAAGGAGAGAGATAGTGCATGAACATAACATATAAGTAGAAAGCGAGCCAAGAGTATACAGTCTCATAAAAGAAATAGCAGATATTACAATAGAACCAAAATAAGCACTCATACCTGAAACCATATCCTAGGCTAGGTATAGTAGGACAGAACTGGTACTAATCTGCTACAGTACTACTCATAACTACAGAGACAACAAGCAAGGTATATACAAGCAATAACCGCGTATGTAAACAACAACAGTAAGTAAGCAATAACAACATATATAAACAACAGCAGCCCAAGCAAATATAATAACAGCGTATGAACGGATGGCCACTCCCGCCCACCTCTCCGCACCATGACCCCTGTATGGTCGAGAGGGCGGGTCAGTGACAGACTGTACACCACTCCAGCTACCACTCACACGAATGGCCGAGGGGACAGTTGCATAGTAGCTAACTAGCTACATCTGCGATGGGGTCCCTGCTGCTCGTACTCCAGCTACCACTCACACAAGTGGCCGAGTGCGGCACGATAGGACAAGCGGCATCAACTCCAGCTACCACTCTCTCGAGTGGCCGAGGATGCGGCATGCATGCAATGACATGATGCAAACAATGCAACAGTCATCATATATATATAAGCAGAAATAGGTATGCTACATGAAGCCAGCATGCTCAACATAATATATAAATAAATAACAGTCAAAGCATACAAACATGGTATCTAGTATCTGCTACTGATCATGGACAACAACAAGAGACTGTATGGATATAAAAATGAATAACTCAAAGATTTTGAGGGGAAGTATCAAGCATAGGAAAAATCATGAGTGGAGTCAAGGTAAACATTCCTTATCCAAAATAATTCATGCACTAAGGTCAAATACTAAAAGAAAACAAAGCAAGAAGTACCCGCCTTTTTCTGTTGCTCGTGCTAAACTAGCTCACGTCAAAGTGCTCGTCTCGAATCAACGTCCTGTAAATCACGTGATATACAATTTAGCTAATTCCATAAACAACATCTAGCTAAACCCAAACCAAACTTAATTAGGGAAAAAAAACCCTAATCCAACTATGAATCTCGATTCACCCACTATCACAATTAACGATCTTAACATCATATTCCTAACCACAACCTCTAGATCTAGTAGAAATAAAATAGGATCAAACCCTCGTTCAGAAACAAAATTAATATCAACGATCTTTTGCCTACCGAATCTATCCCAGAAAAATCTAGTGCCTAAAGAAAACAAGAACATCGCAACCCGACATCTATAAGACCAAGCGAAGTCTTTCATTAAATCCAAAAGAGTCTAGCGACTGAAACACAAACTATTGGAAAATAAAGACAAACAAAACTTATGATTCACCGGCTAAACCTCAACCATCAAAACATGCAAACATACATAAGAAAACTCACAATCTGCTCAAAAACTTATCCTACATGAAGAAAGCAGACACGACTCCTAAATTAGAATCAAAACTTCCCCAAATTCTGTTCTAGATATTCTGTTAGCAAGAGAAACTGAGCCCAACATCGAATCCACATCCTCAACTTCCAAATCTGCCGAAGATACAATCTAATCCATCATGAAGACACACGATCTGTAGCAATAGGAATCGTACCCAAGTCTACCAACACTAAATCCATTTTGAAGAATCAAAACCCAAACAAAGGAGCAAAGAAGTCCACTGAACTCAAGCGAAAACCTCTGAAACCCATTTGTAAATCAAGCGAAAACCTTGTGCAGACACCATGCCAGCACCCCTAATCTTGTTGTTAGCCTACCCATCCATTCCTACAAGAGAAGTTACTTACCGTATCAATTAGGGCACAAGAAGAAGTCTCTGGTGCTCGCGTGAGGAGAAGAGACCGCGTGCTATGGCTCGACAGAGAAGAGCACCGGCGCTGGCGCTGGCTTGGGGAGAAAAGGCTCGGTGAAGGTGGAGAGGTCGATGGCTGTGGCTCGCTCGCGTGAGGAGGAGAAGGAGGCCATGGCTCGACGGAGAAGAGAAGATGCGGCGGTTGTAGCTCGGCGGCTGGTGCTCGACGGAGAAGAGGCTCGACGAAGGAGGTGGCGTCGTGAGAGGCTTGGGAATGGAGAGGATCGCCGGTGGATTTGGGGAGAAAATCGCAAGAGAGGGAGAGATCGCATGCGGCTCGGGAAGAGGAGGTTCGGCGGTGGGTTTTGGGGAGAAGGGTTCGGCGATTATAGATTTATAAAATTCGAACTTAGGTTTAGGAGAAATCAAAACCTAAGTTTATTTCTCAATCAACTCCCACTTTTGGATATTTCAACCAGACCTTTTCCAAAGCCTATAATTTTATCTCCTCAAAATACGCCCTATGAGCTCCGATTAAATCTCCGAAAATCTCTAAAAATTCCTAAAAATTTCAATAAGATTATTCACTCATTAATCTTATTTTTTAATTATTATCTGGTTCGGTATTTTACACTCCCCCTTTGCCATATATCAAAAAAATAGGCTAGTTGAAAGCAAGTTTTAAGTTTTTTTTTTTTGGAAAAACAACAGATTTATTCTTAGAAAGAGCAAATGCCTGTGTAACACTTAGCTTATCATAAAATTTTACTGAAAAATTATTCTTTTTACTTAGCAAAATTTTTTTGAAAATCATAACTTAAATTATGCAAGTTAAGAAATATGTGTTTAATAGCTTTAGCTAAGTATGGAGTGAATCTAATAGGTAGGCAAAAATTTATAAAGATGGCTAAGTTTGAGGGTTGTTATCTGTGCCACTTAGCTAAGCCTTTTTCAAACATTAAGTTTTGAAAATGTAGTTTCAGTTTGAAAAGGTACTTAAAAACAATAATTTTAAGAATCTCTGAAATCTTAGGACAAAGAGGGAGTAACTAAAAAATTTAATTTAGGTTATTTATTCAGTTCATCCTTAAGTCCAAGCATGAGTCAAGTTAAATAGTTGTTAACTTATTTAAATTGTTAACTTAATTGTTTTGATCAGGTATCAGAGCCCTAAAGTAAAAGCATGCTTAAGTTTAACATTTCCTTCACCAACTGTCTAACCATTAGCTACTTGCTGATTGCCTAGAGGGCAACAACTTTCACTTGGTTATTCAAGTAAAGTCATTTAGTCCAGTTAGATTTAACTAAGGCTGGAAGACTTGACTTGATTACTGTTAATAAAGTATTTAACGCCCAGACTCATATTGATCCACAGAAATAAGCATTCTTGAGTCCAGGCTGTACCCTATGCATCTCACACCATTCTATATTTTACAAACACAAGCAAGGTATTCCTAGGTGTTTGTGAGATGCTCTGGCTTAAATCTAGGGGAACAAGATTTCTAGGGTAGAGTCTAGGCTAAGTCATATTTTCGAAAATTCTAAGAAAATGGGATTTTAAAATCATTATTTTTCCTAGATTTTGAAAAGAATAAAAGAATGAGTTTTGAAATAAGACAGTGAATTTTGAAAATTAATATCTATTCTACCCAGCACATTCCTATTTGCCTTCTAAGTACGCTGAACTCAAGTTCAGGTAAGGACTTTGTGAAGATGTCAGCTAGGTTTGATTTTGACTCAACATAGTTGAGTTCAATATCACCCTTAGCTATGTGATCCCTTACGAAGTGGTGTTTCACTTCTATATGTTTAGTCCTTAAGTGATGAATTGGGTTTTTTGTTAGATTTATTGAGCTTATATTATCAATTGAGATTTTAGTTTTTTGATACTCCAGTTGATAGTCTTTAAGGGTATGTATCATCCACAGCAACTGAGATGTGCATTCACCTAAGGCTATATATTCAGCTTCAGTGGTAGATAAAGCAACACAATGTTGCTTTCTACTTAACCAACTTACTAGGCATTGTTCTAGAAATTGACAGCTACCACTTGTGTTTCTTCTATCTAGCTTGCATCCGGCATAGTCTGAGTCAGAGTAGCCGGTTATGTCAAGGGTGCCAGATCTAGGGTACCATAGTCCTACATTTAGGGTTCCCTTAACATACTTAAGGATTCTTTTGACAAGGGTTAAGTGAGACTCTTTTGCACAAGATTGGTATCGTGCACACATACCTACTGCACAAATAATGTTTGGTCGACTTGCAGTTAGGTACAGTAGACTTCCAATTGCACTCCGATAGTATTTCAAGTCTACTGATTTACCATGAAAGTCTGAGTCAATTTTAGCATTTGTAGCCATTGGTGTATTGATTATTTTTGAATTTTCCATGCCAAATTTTCTAACTAAATCCTTAGCATATTTAGTTTGATAAATGTAAATTCCATCTTTAGTTTGCTTAATCTGTAAACCTAAGAAGAAATTAAGTTCTCCTACCAGACTCATTTCGAATTCATTTTCCATTAGTTTGGTGAATTCTTTTAGAAATTTTAAGTTTGTGGAACCGAAAATAATATCATCAACGTAAATTTGGGCTATAAAAATGTCATTTTCTAAGGTTTTTACGAAAAGAGTGTTGGGTTCTTCGGGCCGCGAAAACCACTTTTTCGCGTCGTGGAAACCCCGAGTCACCCAAAGCCATGGATCTCGTGCAAAGATTCGTAAACAAAATTTCGAAAAAAAACCTTTTTCTTGTACGAGTTTGTAAAAACTTTAGATCTACACTAAAGTTAAGATCATTACCCTTGTAGCGAAGCTCTTCGCGTTCCCGCTTGTCTAAGATGTCGCCGGATCTCTAGTTGTCAAAGTAGACAACCTCTATATGTATCCGCACGGACACAAGTAGAAGGAGATGACCAAAACACAAGGTGTGCTAGCACCAATAGAGTGTTCGGCCAAGGAATGGGAGAGGGAGAGGAGAGAGCACCCAAGGGAGAGCAAGAGTGAATGAATCAATTGAGAGGAAATTCAAAAATCCCCTTAGCCATCAAAGTGGCCGGCCACTCTAGGAGGTGTAACCCCCACATTAATTCCAATTAATGTGGAGAACATTAAGAGTTGTAACCCCCATGAGGTGGCACTCTAGGATGATGTGGATCAACACTATTGGTCCACATCTTGCCACCTCACTAAATGACATGGCAACAAGTGTAACCTCCTCATTTAATGTGGGCCGACCACATTAAATGCTATGGAGGCTTGTAACCTCCATGAGGTGGCACACATTGATGATGTGGAGCAATCCTATTGGTCCACATCTTGCCAACTCACTAGTGATGTGGCAAAAAGTCAAGTCAAACATGACTTTTTCTCTTCCTCTCAAATCAAGTCAAACTTGATCAAATCTCTCTCATGGTTGATCTAATCCAACCATATGATTCAAGCCAACTTAATATAATGAATCTAATTCATTAAATTAAGTTGATTTAATGAGTCATAATCTAAATTAGACTCATTGAATACATGAATCAACTTGAGTCCAACTCAATTAGCCCAATTTGGATTACTCTTAATCCAATATGATTCATCAAATGAATCTAATCCTCTTGGTTCATCATATGAACCAAATCTCCATCTAATTGTCCTTAGTGTGTGACCCTATAGGTTCTTGTAACGTTGGCAATGCCCTAAACCCATTTAGGAGCATAAGTAATGAGCGGTATCTAGCAACACATCATTACTACCCATGTTACAAGAATGTCGAGATCCGACATCACCTTGTGACTACCAATTGTGACTCCTCACAAAATATATGACATTGTCCTTCTATCTTAGACATCTAGATTGATCAATATGAGGCATAGACCGTGTCATCCTCTAATCAATCTAAATCTTGAACTCCAAGTAGACTCACTCGATCAAATAAGCTCAACATCTAATGTTGACTCATTTGGGTATTGCCATGCACTTAGTGGTCTCACTCTATCAAGAATACCGATGTCGCTCCCGTCATATGGGAGGGATAGATCCCATCTACATCACTCACATCCCTCTACATAATTCGTTATATACCCAGTAATCGCCTTTATAGTCCACCCAGTTACGGGTGACGTTTGACGAAACCAAAGTACATAACTCCTTATGTAGGTATCCATGGTGACTTCAGGTCTAAGGACTAATAGTCATACTAATAGCCGCATGAGAAAGTATATGACACTCATATAACGATCCATGATACTTTCTCATGGCGGGTCATTCAGTATACATTCTCTAATGTATACCCATGTGTCAGCTTGATATCTCTATATCCATGACTTGTGAGATCAAGTCATCGAGCTGACCTACATGCTAGTCTTATTGCATTAACATTGTCCCTAAATGTTAATACTCGACTAGAATGATTTAGAGTAGTGTTCCCTATATCATCTCACTATCGATTCAACTAATCGATTGATATAGGTATGAACCTTCTACTCAAGGATGCTATTATACTTAGTTTATTTGGCACTAATACAAATAAGTATAATAACCACACAAATGCCTTTATTAATATACAAGAATATGATATACATGAGTCCATACAATCATCAAATGATTGGCTCTAGGGCTCTAACTAACAATCTCCCACTAGCACTAGTGCCAATCAGTATAGGCTCTAAGGCCTAAAGACCTAGTGTGACCATCATGCTTCCTCTGTGCCAAAGCCTTGGTCAAGGGATCTGCGATGTTAGCCTCTGTAGGTACTCTGCAAATCTTCACATCTCCTCTATCGATAATCTCTCGAATGAGATGGAAGCGCCGTAGTATGTGCTTGGTACGCTGGTGTGAGCGAGGTTCCTTCGCCTGTGCTATAGCTCCATTGTTGTCACAATAGAGCTCAACTGGGTCAGCGATGCTAGGAACCACCCCAAGTTCAGTGATGAACTTGCGGATCCAAACTGCCTCCTTTGCTGCCTCTGATGCAGCAATATAGTCGGCCTCTGTTGTAGAATCAGCTACTGTGTCCTGCTTCGAACTCTTCCAGCTCACAGCACCACCATTTAAGCAAAACACGAACCCTGACTGCGATCGGTAATCATCCTGATCGGTCTGGAAGCTAGCATCACTGTAACCCTTTATAGTTATCTCATCATTGCCTCTATATATCAAGAAATATTCTTTAGTCCTTCTCAAGTACTTAAGAATATTCTTGACAGCTATCCAGTGACTTTCACCTGGATCTGACTGGTATCTGCTCGTCATGCTCAAAGCATATGAGACATCAGGTCGAGTACATAGCATGGCGTACATGATCAATCCTATGGCTGAGGCATAAGGGATCTGATCCATGCGATCTCTCTCCTCTCTAGAAGAGGGACCTTGAGTCTTCGAAAGACTCACGCCATGTGACATCGACAGAAATCCCTTCTTGGAATTCTGCATGGCAAACCGAAGGAGTACCTTGTCAATGTATGTACTCTGACTTAGGCCAAGCAATCTCTTAGATCTATCTCTATAGATCTGAATCCCAAGAATGCGGGATGCCTCACCTAAGTCCTTCATTGAGAAGCAACTCCCTAGCCAGGTCTTAACAGACTGAAGCATAGGGATGTCCTTCCCAATGAGTAGTATGTCATCCACATACAATATGAGGAAGACAACTATGTCCCCTACAACCTTCTTGTAGACACAAGGCTCATCTTCATTCTTGATGAAACCAAACTATTTGATCGCATCATCGAATCGAAGATTCCAGCTCCGAGAAGCTTGCTTTAGTCCATAAATAGACCTATGCAGCTTGCCTAATCTGCTAGTATGCTGTGGATCTACAAAACCCTCAGGTTGTGTCATGTACACATCCTCGAGCAGGTTTCCATTCAGAAACACGGTTTTGACATCCATCTGCCATATCTCATAGTCATGGTAGGCTGCAATAGCAAGCATGATCCGAATGGACTTAAACATCGCTACTGGAGAAAAGGTCTCATCATAGTCAATACCATGAATCTGCTTGAAACCTTTAGCTACCAAGCGACCCTTATAAATAAGTCCATCCATGTCAGTCTTTCTCTTAAAGACCCACTTGCACCCTATGGGTTTTACCCCTTCAGGTGGATCAACCAAAGTCCAAACTTGGTTGGTGTACATGGATTCCATCTCGGATCTCATGGCCTCTAGCCATTTCTCAGAATCTGGTCTCATCACAACTTCCTGATAGGTGGTAGGCTCATCCTCTATGAGCACAATGTCATCATGGTCAGACAAGAGAAATGAGTATCTCTCAGGCTGACGACGTACCCTATCAGACCTGCGAAGAGGTATGTCTACTTGAACCGGTTGTTGTTCCTCAACTCCTTGTGGAACAACATCATCCACAACACTTTGTGGTTCCAGTTCAATTTGCATCGAGGCATCAGTGCTATTGTTCGCATCTTGAACTTCTTCAAGATCGAACGTGCTCCCACTAGTCTTTCTAGAAACAAAGTCCTTTTCTAGAAAGACCCCAGTCTTTGCCACAACTACCTTGTGCTGACTGGGAATGTAGAAGTAATATCCCTTAGTTTCCTTGGGATATCCAATGAAATAGCACTTGTCAGATTTGGGTCCTAACTTGTCTGAGACTTGACGGCGTACGTAAGCCTCACAACCCCAAATCCTCATGAAAGACACCTGGGCATTTCTCCCAGTCCATATTCTATATGGTGTCTTTATCACGGCCTTTGATGGAACTCGGTTGAGTATGAAAGCTGCCGTGTCTAGAGCATATCCCCATAGATATGTCGGAAGATCTGTGTGACTCATCATAGACCGTACCATATCTAATAAGGTACCATTCCTCCTTTCGGACACACCATTCCACTGTGGTGTTCCAGGAGGAGTGAGTTGGGATAGAATCCCACACTCAGCTAAATAGTCACGAAACTCATGGCTTAAGTATTCACCACCTCGATCTGATCGAAGTATTTTAATACTCTTGCCAAGCTGGTTCTGTACTTCATTCTTGAATTCTTTGAACTTTTCAAAGGATTCGGACTTATGTGTCATCAAGTACACATAACCGTATCTACTGAAGTCATCAGTAAACGTGATGAAGTACCTATAACCGCCTCTAGCAGCGACATTGAAAGGGCCACATACATCACTATGTATGAGTCCTAACAGATCAGTCGCTCTCTCGCCGTGCCCACTAAAGGGAGTCTTGGTCATCTTGCCTCGTAGGCATGACTCGCATATCTCATATGATTCTAAATCAAATGAGTCCAGCAAACCATCCTTATGGAGCTGGGATAAGTGCTTGTCATTTATATGACCTAAGCGACAGTGCCAGAGATAGGTGTGGTTCATATCGTTCGATTTGAACCTCTTGGTACTAATGTTATAGATAGGGCTCTCAAGGTCTAGAATACAGAGTCTGTTTATTAGTGGTGCACTACAATAGAACATATCTTTTAAATAAACAGAACAACATTTGTCTTTTATTATAAAAGAGTATCCTTTCTTGTCTAAACAAGAAACTGAAACTATGTTCTTAGTAAGAGCAGGCACATAACAACAATCATCTAAATCTAGTACAAGCCCAGAGGGCAGAGATAGCTGATAAGTTCCTACAGCAATAGCAGCAACCCGTGCTCCATTGCCTACTCGTAGGTTCACCTCGCCCTTTGCGAATGCTCGCTTCTGCACATCAAGTACAAATGTGAGAAGCACATCCAGTATCTAATACCCATGATGTAGAAATAGATAGATTGACTTCTATAACATATATACCTGAAGTGGAAGTCTCACTTCGCTTTTTCTTAAGATCCTCCAAGTATACCTTGCAGTTCCTCTTCCAGTGCCCGGTCTGACCGCAGCATTCTTAGCGACCCCTCCTTTAGGCTTCAGTGCCTTGCCTTTGCCCTTGGTTTGGGATGTTCCCTTACCTTTGGGCTTGCCCTTACCCTTGTGCTTCTGGACCATCAGAATGGGCTTAACCTTCTTAAGGTTAATCTCAGCAGTTCGTAACATACTAAGTAGCTCGGGCAGTGGCTTGTCAATCTCGTTCATGTTATAGTTGAGAACGAATTGACTATAGCTATCCGACAAAGACTGCAAGATCAAGTCAGTGGCCAGCTCTTGGCCAAGTGGGAACCCCAATCTTTGTAGGTTCTCTATGTACCCAATCATTTTGAGTACATAAGGACCTACAGGAGCCCCGTCTGACATCTTGCACTGAAACAGTGCCTTAGAGATCTCAAATCTCTCATGCCTCGCTTGTCCCTGATATAGTTGGCGAAGATGCTCAACCATATCGTAAGCGCCCATCAACTCGTGTTGCTTCTGAAGCTCAGAGTTCATGGTCGCGAGCATTAGACAGGACACATCTAATGCGTCGTCTTGATGCTTCTTGTAAGCATCTTTGTCTGCTCGCGGGGCATTGGCAGGAGGAGCCTCCGGAATGGGCTGCTCCAGAACGTACAGTTTACGTTCCTGGGTGAGAACTATTCTTAAGTTCCTGTACCAGTCTAGGAAATTTGCTCCGTTGAGCTTGTCCTTCTCAAGGACAGATCGCAGGGAGAAGGAAATCATGTTCGACGTCATGGTTATCTACAACAGAAAATTTGCAGAAGTAAATATCATATTCTTTAAAAATCACTTAATTAGGCCTTTAATTAAATGATGCTCCCACTGAATTCTATAATTCTTGTGGGACAAGATCCACATCATACTAACCCTTGAGTTAGCTTTGGCTAATACGCCAAAGACTTAGTATGATCGGTAGGTAACGATTACCAATTACATCTCTATGCAACTCTTGTTTATAGAATCAATATCTGCATTTATATTAAAACTCGAGTTAGCTTTGGCTAATACGCCCGAGAGTTAATATAGATGTGATTTTGACCTATCTTTTCCAACCGTTGGAATAATGCCTATAGTTGACTCGATCCAACCGAGTAACTAGGAATACTCAATCTAATTGAGTTTGTATTCACCCATGCATTGATAGGCGGGACCAAGATTGTCCCTCCGTACCCTACCAAGATAATATGTATTGCTCTGCTTTGGCAGATTCAACAATACATGTGATCGAGGTAGTGATAGGTATCACGGCACGGTTAGGCATTATAGTTGAGTCGATTGAGATCTAATCTAATCGAAAAGGGATGCATCTTGTGCACAACTTAGATCTAATCTAATCGCAAGGGTGCATCATGTGCACGACTTAGATCTAATCTAATCGTATGACACTAATTAATTAACTACTTATTAAATATGCATCACATACACAAGCAATTAATTAATCTATTTATGATTTAGTCATGGCCCTACTACGATCTTCTCAAGCCAATGAGAAGATCGATTGGTCAACCTAGGGTCAACAGCTTCTCCAAGCTCCTCCCTTTGACCACCTTGTGTTGCTCGTGCCCGCCTCGGAACTCCGTCTCGTGTGGACCCTCCACCGCTCCAATTTGTACATTACAATTTGAAACTCGAGTTACATTCGAGTCTAAATCTAATTTACAACAAGAATATAAGAGAAGGCACGACGCGCAGGTCCTGAATAAATAAAAACATACAACACGCGCAAACACATAACGGCACGCAGGCCGTATTATGAATTACAACACAACCAATCATATTGGGTTTTTGGGCCATGACTATCAAAAAATTAATATATAATTCAAAATTATATATTTTCATAATTTTATATAATTTTAAAATTAATTTTTACAATTTTTACGAGTAAAATTTCCCGGCGGTCCCGTTTAGCATCGCGGAACGGATCCCCTTGCGGGGCCCAGGGGCAGCGCCCCTACCCGCGATCTAACCATCGCGAGGGTTCCTTTGCGATCCAACAGCGCCTAAACCCGCTGTCCCAAAATGATTTGGCCGAGACATTGCCGTTTCAGAAAAATCTTCCCGGCGGGTTCGTTTTTAGCGATTTCGGGTGCAATCGCGGAGCAAATCCCCTTGCGGGGTTAGGGACAGTACCCCTACCCACGATCTAACCATCGTGAGTTGCTACTTTGAGATCTAATGGCACCCGACCCCGCTGTCCCAAACGGATTTGGGGCAAAACGAAGCCGTTTGAAAGAAAACTTTCCGGTAGCCGAAGCCTACAAGTGCCGAGACACTTGTGCTTCGTTTCTACGGAAAAATTACTCATAAAAACTCTAAAAACTCAATTTTTACAGAAAATCACAGAAGGTATATTTTTCATAAAAATACAAACGAACTCGTACAAGTCTTTGCACGTGGCTCTGATACCACTGTTGGGTTCTTCGGGCCGCGAAAACCGCTTTTTCACGTCGCGGAAACCCCGAGTCACCCAAAGCCATGGATCTCGTGCAAAGATTCGTAAACAAAATTTCGAAAAAAACCTTTTTCTTGTACGAGTTTGTAAAAACTTTAGATCTACACTAAAGTTAAGATCATTACCCTTGTAGCGAAGCCCTTCGCGTTCCCGCTTGTCCAAGATGTCGCCGGATCTCTAGTTGTCAAAGTAGACAACCTCTATATGTATCCACACGGACACAAGTAGAAGGAGATGACCAAAACACAAGGTGTGCTAGCACCAATAGAGTGTTCGGCCAAGGAATGGGAGAGGGAGAGGAGAGAGCACCCAAGGGAGAGCAAGAGTGAATGAATCAATTGAGAGGAAATTCAAAAAACCCCTTAGCCATCAAAGTGGCCGGCCACTCTAGGAGGTGTAACCCCCACATTAATTCCAATTAATGTGGAGACCATTAAGAGTTGTAACCCCCATGAGGTGGCACTCTAGGATGATGTGGATCAACACTATTGGTCCACATCTTGCCACCTCACTAAATGACATGGCAACAAGTGTAACCTCCTCATTTAATGTGGGCCGGCCACATTAAATGCTATGGAGGCTTGTAAGCTCCATGAGGTGGCACACATTGATGATGTGGAGCAATCCTATTGGTCCACATTTTGCCATCTCACTAGTGATGTGGCAAAAAGTCAAGTCAAACATGACTTTTTCTCTTCCTCTCAAATCAAGTCAAACTTGATCAAATCTCTCTCATGGTTGATCTAATCCAACCATATGATTCAAGCCAACTTAATATAATGAATCTAATTCATTAAATTAAGTTGATTTAATGAGTCATAATCTAAATTAGACTCATTGAATACATGAATCAACTTGAGTCCAACTCAATTAGCCCAATTTGGATTACTCTTAATCCAATATGATTCATCAAATGAATCTAATCCTCTTGGTTCATCATATGAACCAAATCTCCATCTAATTGTCCTTAGTGTGTGACCCTATAGGTTCTTGTAACGTTGGCAATGCCCTAAACCCATTTAGGAGCATAAGTAATGAGCGGTATCTAGCAACACATCATTACTACCCATGTTACAAGAATGTCGAGATCCGACATCACCTTGTGATTACCAATTGTGACTCCTCACAAAATATATGACATTGTCCTTCTATCCTAGACATCTAGATTGATCAATATGAGGCATAGACCGTGGCATCCTCTAATCAATCTCAATCTTGAACTCCAAGTAGACTCACTCGATCAAATGAGCTCAACATCTAATGTTGACTCATTTGGGCATGGCCATGCACTTAGTGGTCTCACTCTATCAAGAATACCGATGTCGCTCCCGTCATATGGGAGGGATAGATCCCATCTACATCACTCACATCCCTCTATATAATTCGTTATATACCCAGTAATCGCCTTTATAGTCCACCCAGTTACGGGTGACGTTTGACGAAACCAAAGTACATAACTCCTTATGTAGGGATCCATGGTGACTTCAGGTCTAAGGACTAATAGTCATACTAATAGCCACATGAGAAAGTATATGACACTCATATAACGATCCATGATACTTTCTCATGGCGGGTCATTCAGTATACATTCTCCAATGTATACCCATGTGTCAGCTTGATATCTCTATATCTATGACTTGTGAGATCAAGTCATCGAGCTGACCTACATGCTAGTCTTATTGCATTAACATTGTCCCTGAATGTTATTACTCGACTAGGAATGATTTAGAGTAGTGTTCCCTATATCATCTCACCATCGATTCAACTAATCGATTGATATAGGTATGAACCTTCTACTCAAGGATGCTATTATACTTAGTCTATTTGGCATTAATACAAATAAGTATAATAACCACACAAATGCCTTTATTAATATACAAGAATATGATATACATGAGTCCATACAATCATCAAATGATTGGCTCTAGGGCTCTAACTTACAAAGAGTTGGGTCTATTTGACCTTGGTTAAATCCATTTGATATTAAGTAATTGGACAGACATTTATACCAAGCCCTAGGTGCTTGTTTTAGTCCGTATAGGGCCTTTTTTAATTTAAAAACATAATTTGGTTGTTCTAAGTCCTCAAATCCTGGGGGTTGACCTACATATACTTCTTCTTTAATAAATCCGTTTAAAAATACGGATTTTACGTCCATTGGAAATAGCTTGAATCCTTTGTGTGCTGCATAGGCCAGCGACATCCTAATGGATTAAAGTCTTGCTACTGGGGCATAGGTCTCATCATATTCTAACCCTTCTACTTGACTGAATCCTTTAGCTACTAACCTAGCTTTGTTTCTAATTATTTCACCTTGATCATTTAATTTGTTTCTAAAAACCCATTTAGTGTCAATTATGGATTTATTAACGGGTTTAGGCACTAATTCCCAGACCTGATTTCTTTCAAATTGGGCCAATTCTTCTTGCATTGCTAGAGTCCAATCTGGGTCTGGTAGGGCTTCTTCTATTGTTTTGGGTTCGATTTTTGAAATCAAGGCTATTTAGCTCTGGTTTCTATAAGATGATCTAGTTCTGACTCCTACAGTTGGGTCACCCAAAATTTGGTCAGATGGGTAATTTGTGCTTGTTCTTCAGATTCAATAGGTTCAGGTTGAATTTCGTCATCTTCTTTGTTTATTGGGTTAATATTTTCTGTATTTTCATTTTGATTTATTGTGTTGGGTAATTTATTTTCTTCATCAAATATTATATTTATTGTTTCTTCTACTTTTAGGGTATTTTTGTTATACACTCTATATGCTCTACTGGTTGTTGAATACCCTAAAAATAATCCCGGGGTTGTTTTTGATATAAATTTCCCTAAGTAGTCTTTAGTGTTCAAAATGAAGACTTTACACCCAAATACTTTTAAGTAGTTTAAGTTGGGGATTTTATTATAATAAATTTCATAGGGTGTTTTATTTTGTAATTTGTTAATTAAAATCCTATTTTGAATGTAACATGCTGTACTAACTGCTTCAGCCCAGAATTGATTAGATAGTTTATATTCGTTTAACATGGTTCTAGCAGCTTCTTGTAGGGTTCTGTTTTTACGTTCTACTAAACCATTTTGTTGAGGGGTCCTAGGGCAGAGGAGTATTCATGTTTGTATCCATTTATTTCACAAAATTCAGTAAAGTTGTGATTCTCAAATTCTCCTCCATGGTCACTTCTTATTCTTTTAATTTTAGTATCTTTTTCATTTTCTGTTAATTTGCAAAAATTACTAAATATTTCAAAGGTTTCATCTTTTGTTTTTAGAAATTTTACCCAGGTGAACCTGGAGAAATCATCTATTATAACTAAGCAATACTAGTTCTTGCTTAGTGACTTGGCTCCGTGTGAATCAAATAGGTCTAGGTGAAAGAGCTCAAGTAAACAAGTAGTTCTACCTAGATTGGTTGAGTTGTGGGTTGACTTGGTTTGTTTTCCTTGTTGACATGCATTACAGATTGAATTTTCAATAACTTTTAATTTGGGCAATCCTCTAACTAGTCCATTTTGACTCATTTTTGAAATGAGTCTTGTGTGAGTGTGACCCAATCTCCTGTGCCACAACTTAGTTTCCTCTTGTTGTGTTAGAAAACACTTTATTGAGGGTGTTGGTAGATAAATGGTGTAGACATTATCTTTCCTAGTGCCCTTAAGTATGATTTTTGGATTATCAATATGTTTGACTATACATTCGGACTTGGTAAAATTAACTGAGTAACCAGTATCGCATAATTGGCTTATACTTAATAAATTAAAATTAAAATTTTCAACTAATAACACTTTTCGAATAATAAAATCGGAGTTAAGTTCGATATTACTTTTTCCGATTACTTTCAGTTTTCCATCGTTGCCGAATGCAACTGATCCTAGATTCTTTAGTTTTAGCTTAGTGAACTTCAACCTATCTCCAGTCATATGTCTGGAGCATCCACTGTCCAACATCCATTGATCCAATTCCTACACATAAAGTAGTTGATGGATCAAAAGACAGTTTGATTGAAGTAAGTCCTTAATTTTGCATCTTACCCAATTTGAGTTAACAATTAATTAATTTTATGGGTGTTCGTATGGTGGTTTGACGTTTAATTGAAGAATTTTTAAAAACTGTTTAAATTAATTTTAATTTTAAAAATAATTAAGTTAATTTTAATTTTGAAAATATTTCAATTAATTTTAATTTTGAAAATATTGAAGTTAATTTTAATTTGAAAATATTTAAGTTAATTTTAATTTTAAAAATATTTAAGTTAATCTTAATTTGAAAAATATTTAAGTTAATTTTAATTTGAAAATATTTAAGTTAATTTTAATTTTAAAAATATTTAAGTTAATTTTAATTTGAAAAATATTTAAGTTAATTTTAATTTTGAAAATATTTAAGTTAATTTTAATTTGAAAATATTTAAGTTAATTTTAATTTAAGTTAAAAATATTTAAGTTAATTTTCATTTGTAAATATTTAAGTTAAAAATATTTAAGTTAATTTTAATTTGAAAAATATTTAAGTTAATTTTAATTTGAAAGATAATTAAGTTAATTTTAATTTTAAAGATAATTAAGTTAATTTTAATTTTAAAGATAATTAAGTTAATTTTAATTTTGAAAATATTTAAGTTAATTTAAATTTTGAAAATATTTAAGTTAATTTTAATTTTGAAAATATTTAAGTTAATTTTAATTTTGAAAATATTTAAGTTAATTTTAATTTTGAAAATAATTAAGTTAATTTAAATTTAAGTTAAAAATATTTAAGTTAATTTTAATTTGAAAAATATTTAAGTTAATTTTAATTTTGAAAATATTTAAGTTAATTTTTTAATTACGAATTTGAATTTGAATTTTAATTTTGAATTTCAATTATGAATTAATTTTGAATTTCTATTCCTTAGTCATCTCACCTGATCTTAATTTTCAATCAGGGACTCCTATAATTTTTGTGAGATGAATTGAGGTTCAATTTTAGGATTATGTTTAACTTTGTGTTAGATTCAGGTTTAGCTTTGGGTTCAACAAGTAAGCATTTTTTGGATAAACTTCTGAGCTATGGTGAGTCACAAGGAACTCATTAAAATAACCATGCCTTTGAGGTTTTCCAAATTGTAACGCCCAAAAATTCTCAAATTATTTTTAGAAATATTCTATGATTTTTCTGGAATTTTTAGATATTTTTCCGGAATTTTCCGAGTAGCGAAAGCAGCAAAAATAATTAGAACCGTAAAATAGCTTAGGCGGGAATCGAACCCGAGACCTATGGCTTAGGGATAATGTTGGGAACCAGTTGAACCCAACAGGGCCGTGCTAAAAGAGAAGGGAAACATTTATATTTAAGTTTAAGTTGGGTTCAATTATCCACTTAATATAAATAGAGGAGTTAAGTTGGGTTTGGGTTTATTTTAGAATTTGGTTCGGCACCATTCCTCTCCTCCAAACCCTCACGCCGAACACCTCTCTTTTCTCCTTCCTTCTCTCGGCGCCAACTCCCAAGCAAACCTAGGGTTCTCTCCCTAGGGCCCCGAGGACTTCTTCCGGCGAGATCTTCGATACGAGGACGTTCCCCTTCGCGAGAAGAACACGTAGACGCGAGCGGATCGTCGGGAAGATCATATCCACCGGAATTCTAGCGAATAGAATCGTAAGAAATTACGAACAGGAGGTAAGAAACCCCTCACCTGCAGTATAATAGCTACCGTTTGATTTTCTGTGCATTAGTTTAGTTATATGCGTATGTTTTCGACACATAGGGTGTATTTAACCCTCCTCGCAAGTTTCGGGATTTAGTGAGTACCTTTAGATGTGCCGAACACGTCTTTTCTCCTTCAGTTGGAGGTTTAGATGCTGTTGGGTGCCTAAAGGTAGTCTTCCTAATAGAGAGGGGAGTTAAAGCACACTAGGTGTTCGATTAAATAACCAGCTTAGAAAAGAATGCAACTTAGGCATTTTTATTAGCACAGTTGAATGCATTAGACGCATCTAAATTAGTAAATCAGTTTATTCTAGCTTATATGGGACTACGTTCCAATGGGTGGGCTCCCACAGTCGCCTCTAGGTTAAGACAACCTAGCTCTAGGTTCAGATAACCTAGAAACAGCAATTTCGAATAGTTTAGCTATACTTAGTATTTTACTTTTCAGTTGGCACTGTACTGGATTAGATATCCATTGGGCTGGGCTCCCATAGTCGGTCCCTAGGTTTAGATAACCTAGTAGCTCTACTAAATTCGGGACTTGCAACCCCGGGCCTAGTTAGAGATACGCGCATAGCACGTACAGTTACCGGGCCCATCAGCAGCATGTTTAGTATTTTCACTTACTATATGTATATGGTTTCAACCTTTCACAAATTAGTTCGTGAATTCAGTACAGTTCTAGCAGTAGCTCAGTATTAGCGTAGCTCAGTTCTTAGTATCAGTTTAGTTCTTTATTTATATCATGTTCAACTTTAGATATGCCATGATTGTATGCTTATATGCCATGCCATGTTTAGTTTGTTTAGTATATTCAGCATATGTTTTAAACAGCATGATTTTAAATCATATTTGCATCGTTGCATGTTTTTGTGAGGTAGATGGTTTCTTACTAAGCTTTAAGCTTACAGATTCTATTTTCCTTATACTGCAGATAAAGGCAAAGGAAAAATGGACTAGCAAGGAAGCTGGAGGCCAATGCAGAGATGGTGTGTGTGGCAAGAACTGGAATAAAAGATTCCTAGGGGACTTAGCAAGTTTAAACCGTAGAACTCTTTAGTGTTTTTATTTTTATGCACGTTTAGTTGAGTAATGCTATGAATCAGTGGATTATACATCATGTTAAGTTTAGAATACTAAGTTTATGTCATTAGAATGTTCCTTATGTAGTGTATAACTCATAGGTGAGATTTTGGTACGCCCAAGTGCTGAAATCAGAGTTTCAGTGCGAAATCAGAAACTCCGATCGATCCATGGATCGATCTGGGGTCCTCGATCGATCTACGGATCGATTGAGGGCTGATTCCGCGAACAAAAGGCTTCTGGATCGATCAGCCGATCGATCCAGTCACATTCTGTTCTGAACAGAAAGCCTCTGGGTCGATCGGTCGTTCGATCCAAGTTATTCCTCGTGAACAGAAAGGTTTTTGATCGATCATTGGATCGATTGACTTATGTTGGATCGATCAGCCGATCGATCCAGATAAAGTTCCGTGCACAGAAGCATGCTGGATCGATCTCTGGATCGATCAGTGAGCCTGGATCGATCAGCCGATCGATCCAGATTATCACCCGACCACAGTAGCAGTCTGGATCGATCCAACAGAGAGCAATCGGCCCAGTTCAGTCTGGATCGATTGGGAAGTTCAGTTTCGACCAAGGAACTTAGCAAATCAGCTTCTAGTCCATAGGGGATGTAGGATATACCTTGTATCCCTTAGATTACATCCTTCAGTACATGTAGAACCAAGAATAGTTATCAGTTAGCATCTAAAATTTAATTTAGATCAGTTTTCCGCACCGTTAGCTCAGCATAACTGTAGCGATCGGCCTTACAGCCTAGTAGTAGAAGGTGGGTCGTTACAGAGTGGTATCAGAGCCAGGTTCCATACTTCCTACACACACATCAGCATTGAACCGCAGCTTCCAAGTAAGAATACCTCTACTTTATTTATGCTCATTGTTTTGTTATTATAGTTCATGTTTATTTGCCTGCTGCTTGTTAGTATGTGATAGTTTTTAAACATGACACCAGTAGTTATATGACAGTGATTACATTAGTTATGTTATGTTCTCTATGTCTTTAGAAATGGCACGAGGACGCCCAGCTAGAAGGGCACTAGCTACTGAGCCCCAGCAAGAGGCAGGCAGTTCAGTGCCTCCTCCCGACCTTACAGCATTAGTGGCTCAGTTACAGCAGCAGTTAGCTGAACAAATTTGACGACTCCGGTGGTCTTAGAGGTTCCACCAGCTCAGCCTACAGCACCAGTACCAGTACCAGCAGTTCCAGCAGCTGAGCCAAGAAAGGAAGCCTATCTGATCCAGTGGCAGCGAGTCAAGCCAGAGAACTTCTCAGGCGCTAGTGAACCATGGGATGCACAAGCCTGGCTCAAAACACTGGAGAGCACGATGGAGCTTCTGGACTGGCCGGAACACGAGAAGGTGAAGTGTGCCTCCTTCTGCCTGACAGGAGATGCACGCATGTGGTGGGAAAGAATAAGAACGAAGCGCCCAGTGAACCAGATGCTATGGGTTGACTTCGAGAAAGAATTCTTCGAGGAGTTCTTTCATATACGGGTTACAAACCGCCACTACGACGAGTTCACTGAGTTTCGTCAGGGCAACCTTTCAGTTGAGGAAGCCGTGAAGAAATTCAACAGGTTGTCTCATCTATGTCCAGAGCTAGTCAGCACAGAGAAGGAACGAATCCGGTTGATGCTCAAGATGCTGAGGCCAGAGATAGCAGTGAACGTGGCTGGTGGCATACATAGGCCACAAACCACAGAGGAGTTAGTGAGCAGTGCCTTGACCACAGAGCATTACCAGAACAGCATAAAGCAGCAGAAGCAAGTCTCCTCAGAGTCCAAAGGCCAAGGAAACTCTCACACAAAAAAGCAGCAAGGCCACAGCTCCAACTGGAAAGGGAACTCCAACAGCAAGCGCAAATCAGGGAGTGACTCAAAAGGAGGACCATCTAGCAAGCGACCCAGTTATCCAAAGTGTGCTACTTGTGGGAAATTCCACCCAGGGGTTTGTCGCAAGGGCACACGAGGATGCTTTGAATGTGGACAAGAAGGGCACATGGCCAAGCAGATTCAGCATTCAGGCCAGCCAGCTCAGTTATATCAGATGCAGGCCGCTCTAGAAGGTCCACTTATCAGCCAGGGCAGATTAGAAGCCCCTCCAGCTATGGCGAATGCGAGGATCTACTCACTCACCAGAGAGGACGTAGCCAATGCCTCGACATTTGTCACAGGTCAGATTTGCATTTTACAGTATAGTGCTACTGCTCTATTTGATACTGGGGCAACCCATTCATATATAGCCAGGATGTTCTCTGAAAAATTAGAAATACCCTCAGAGATACTCAGTGGTCAGTTTCTGATGACACTACCTTCGGGAGAAGTTATGGTATCCTCGCACTGGCTCAGAGCATTGCCAGTCATTATAGCAGGCAGAGAACTCTTTTGTGATCTGATCCTGCTAGAAATGACTGACTACGACGTCATCCTTGGGATGGACTTCCTGATCAGATACGGTGCTTCCATAGAGTGCCGTAAACAGAAAGTCGTATTCCAACCCGAAGCAGAAGCACAGTTCGAGTACATCGGGGAACCAAAGAGAAAAGCCAGGAAATTTCTCTCAGCTATGAAGGCACAGAAGTTGATGGATTCGGGATGTACGGGGTACCTAGCACATGTAGTCAATATCAGCCGGGACAGGGATCAATAGCTAGCAGAGGTCCGAGTTGTATGTGACTACCCAGCAGTCTTCCCTGAAGAGTTACCAGGCCTAGCACCAGTCAGGGAGATTGAATTTGAGATAGAGCTCTTCCCCGGCACCAATCCTATTTCCAAGGCGCCTTACCGCATGGCTCCAGCAGAACTGAAGGAACTTCATGAGCAACTACAGGAGAAGGGCTTCATCGCCCTAGTCACTCACCATGGGAGCGCCTGCTCGTGAAGAAGAAGGATGGAAGCATGCGGCTATGCATAGACTACGAGCATCGAATCGGTCACGATCAAGAATGTATCCTCTTCCGTGATAGATGACCTGTTCGACCGATTAAAGGAGCGGTGTTCTCTAAGATTGACCTCAGATCGGGATATCACCAGAGAGTCTGATATCAGAAGACGGCATTCGGGACCCGATACGGACATTACGAGTTCGTAGTCATGCCTTTGGCGTGACAAATGCTCCAGCTACATTCATGGATCTCATGAACAGAGTATTCAGAGAGTACTTAGATAGGTTTGTTATCGTGTTCATCGATGACATCCTTATCTACTCTAGAACTCGGGAAGAACATGCAGAGCACTGAAGATAGTACTGCAGACACTTCAGCAGAATCAGCTATATGCCAAGTTCACGAAATGTGAATTCCGGCTTGATCAGGTCCTTCCCGGGTCACATCATCTCAAAGATAGAAGCAGTAAGTAACTGGAAAAGACCGAAGAACGCCAGTGAAATCAGAAGCTTTCTGGGATTAGTAGGTTATTACAGAAAGTTTGTAGAGGACTTCTCCAGGATAGCCTCCCCACTGACAGCTCTCACCAGAAAGAACAGGAAATTTCAGTGGACATAGGACTGTGAGAACAGCTTCAGCGAGCTCAAAAGGAGATTGACCAGTGCTCCTATCTTAGCTTTACCAGGAAATACAGATAGCTTTGACATTTACAGTGATGCCTCTAAATTGGGATTAGGAGCAGTGCTGATGCTAGACGGTAAGGTGATCGCCTATGCCTCCAGACAACTCAAGGATTATGAGAAGAATTACCCTACTCATGACCTTGAGCTTCCAGCAGTGGTGTTCGCTCTCAAGATTTGGAGATATTACTTGTATGGAGCCTAGTGTAGAGTATATACAGATCATCAGAGTCTGAAGTACTTCTTCACTCAGAAGGATATGAATATGCGACAGCGCAGATGGCTAGAGTTGGTCAAAGACTATGATATAGATATCCTCTACCATCCCGGAAAAGCCAATAAGGTAGCAGACGCACTCAGCAGAAAATCCAGTGCTACCTTATTATCCCTTACAGCCATGTCACCGCCCCTACAGAAGGAGATCATAGATTTCGGTCTCGAGCTTATAGTGGGACAGCTCTCTACCTTGACCTTAGAGTCTACCTTGCTTGGTGACCTCCAGACAGCTCAAGAACAGGATCCTGGAATTCAGAAAATCAAGCAATGGCTAGCAGAATCAGAAAATAGAGAATTCAGAGTGTCCGATAGCGGGGTGTTGTACTTTGGTGACAGACTCTGTGTTCCAGATCAGGAGGAGCTACGGAGACAGATTTTAGATGAGGCTCACAGGACTCCCTATGCGATGCATCCAAGTTCCACCAAAATGTATCAAGACCTGAAGAAACATTTTTGGTGGCCCGGGATGAAGCGAGACATCGCCAGATATGTTAGCATCTGCCTCACCTGTCAGAGGGTCAAGGCAGAGCATCAGCGACCAGGAAGAGTTCTGCAGCCTATACAAATTCCAGAATGGAAGTGGGAGGATATCTCTATGGATTTTATAGTGGGACCGCCCAGAACCACGAATGGTTTTGACGCCATTTGGGTAATAGTCGACAGGTTGACTAAATCATCCCACTTCTTAGCTATCAAGATATCCTACTCCATGGAGAAGCTAGCTCAGTTGTATCTTCAGGAGATCGTCAAACTACATGGAGTCCCACGAACCATCATTTCAGACAGAGACAGCAGATTCACATCACACTTCTGGGAGTGTGTACAGTCAGCATTGGGCACTAAGTTAAAGTTCAGCACAGCATTTCATCCTCAGACAGATGGTCAGACGGAGCGAGTAAACCAGGTACTCGAAGATATGCTCCAAGCATGTGCCCTAGATTTCAAGGGAAGTTGGTGCAAATATCTGAGCCTAGCAGAATTTGCATACAACAACAGCTACCAGGCCACTATCGGCATGACACCTTACGAGGCTCTCTATGGGCGGAGGTGTAGATCTCCAGTCTGCTGGTATGAGAGTGGTGAACAGAAAGAACTAGTAGCAGATACCACAGCAGCTGTACAGCAGATCCGCCAGAGGATAAAGACAGCTCAGAGCCGCCAGAAAAGCTATGCTGACACGCGGCGCAGACCCTTAGAGTTTTCAGTTGGAGATTCAGTGTTCCTCAGAGTGGCTCCCATGAAGGGAGTAATGCGTTTTGGGAAGAAGGGCAAACTTAGTCCCAGATATGTGGGACCATACCTTATCAGCAGAAGAGTGGGTAAGGTAGCATATGAGCTAGAGCTACCCCAGGAAATGTCAGCTGTCCACAACGTATTTCATGTCTCTATGCTGAAGAAGCATACCCCAGATGCCACCCAGGTGATTGAGCCCTAGTCGCTACAGATCCGCGAGGACCTCAGCTATGATAGTCGGCCTATTCAGATAATAGACCGAGCAGTGAAGAAACTGTGGAACAAGGAAGTACCATTAGTCAAAGTCATTTGGCACAGTCACACAGCAGAAGAGGCAACTTGAGAGACAGAAGCCAGCATGAGACAGAAGTACCCAGAATTATTCTAAGTTCGAGTACGAACTTTTTATAAGGTATAGGGAGTTGTAACGCCCGAAAATTCTCAAATTATTTTTAGAAATATTCTATGATTTTTCTGGAATTTTTAGATATTTTTCCGGAATTTTCCGAGTAGCGGAAGCAGCAAAAATAATTAGAACCGCAAAATAGCTTAGGCGGGAATCGAACCCGAGACCTATGGCTTAGGGATAATGTTGGGAACCAGTGGAACCCAGCAGGGCCGTGCTGAAAGAGAAGGGAAACATTTATATTTAAGTTTAAGTTGGGTTCAATTATCCACTTAATATAAATAGAGGAGTTAAGTTGGGTTTGGGTTTATTTTAGAATTTGGTTCGGCACCATTCCTCTCCTCCAAACCCTCACGCCGAACACCTCTCTTTTCTCCTTCCTTCTCTCGGCGCCAACTCCCAAGCAAACCTAGGGTTCTCTCCCTAGGGCCCCGAGGACTTCTTCCGGCGAGATCTTCGATACGAGGACGTTCCCCTTCGCGAGAAGAACACGTAGACGAGAGCGGATCGTCGGGAAGATCATCTCCACCGGAATTCTAGCGAATAGAATCATAAGAAATTACGAACAGGAGGTAAGAAACCCCTCACCTGCAGTATAATAGCTACCGTTTGATTTTCTGTGCATTAGTTTAGTTATATGCGTATGTTTTCGACACATAGGGTGTATTTAACCCTCCTCGCAAGTTTAGGGATTTAGTGAGTACCTTTAGATGGGCCGGACACATCTTTTCTCCTTCAGTTGGAGGTTTAGATGCTGTTGGGTGCCTAAAGGTAGTCTCCCTAATAGAGAGGGGAGTTAAAGCACACTAGGTGTTCGATTAAATAACCAGCTTAGAAAATAATACAACTTAGGCATTTTTATTAGCACAGTTTAATGCATTAGACACATCTAAATTAGTAAATTAGTTTATTCTAGCTTATATGGGACTACGATCCAATGGGTGGGTTCCCACAGTCACCTCTAGGTTCAGACAACTAGCTCTAGGTTCAGATAACCTAGAAATAGCAATTTCGAACAGTTTAGCTATACTTAGTATTTTACTTTTCAGTTGGCACTGTACTGGATTAGATATCCATTGGGCTGGGCTCCCATAGTCGGTCCCTAGGTTTAGATAACCTAGTAGCTCTACTAAATTCGGGACTTGCAACCTCGGGCCTAGTTAGAGATGCGCGCATAGCACGTACAGTTGCCGGGCCCATCAGCAGCATGTTTAGTATTTTCACTTACTATATGTATATGGTTTCAACCTTTCACAAATTAATTCGTGAATTCAGTACAGTTCTAGCAGTAGCTCAGTATTAGCGTAGCTCAGTTCTTAGTATCTGCTTAGTTCTTTATTTATATCATGTTCAGCTTTAGATATGCCATGATTGTATGCTTATATGCCATGCCATGTTTAGTTTGTTTAGTATATTCAGCATATGTTTTAAACAGCATGATTTTAAATCATATTTGCATCGTTGCATGTTTTTGTGAGGTAGATGGTTTCTTACTAAGCTTTAAGCTTACAGATTCGATTTTCCTTATACTGCAGATAAAGGCAAAGGAAAAATGGACTAGCAAGGAAGCTGGAGGCCAATGCAGAGATGGTGTGTGTGGCAGGAACTGGAATAAAAGATTCCTAGGGGACTTAGCAAGTTTAAACCGTAGAACTCTTTAGTGTTTTTATTTTTATGCACGTTTAGTTGAGTAATGCTATGAATCAGTGAATTATACATCATGTTAAGTTTAGAATACTAGTTTTATGTCATTAGAATGTTCCTTATGTAGTGTATAACTCATAGGTGTGATTTTGGCACGCCCAAGTGCTGAAGTCAGAGTTTCAGTGCGAAATCATAAACTCCGATCGATCCATGGATCGATCTGGGGTCCTCGATCGATCCACGGATCGATTGAGGGCTGATTCCACGAACAGAAGGCTTCTGGATCGATCAGCCGATTGATCCAGTCACATTCTGTTCCGAACAGAAGGCCTCTGGGTCGATCGGTCGATCGATCCAAGTTATTCCTCGCGAACAGAAAGGTTTTTGATCGATCATTGGATCGATTGACTTATGTTGGATCGATCAGCCGATCGATCCAAATAAAGTTCCATGCACAGAAGCACGCTGGATCGATCTCTGGATCGATCATTGAGCCTGGATCGATCAGTCGATCGATCCAGATTATCACCCGAGCACAGTAGCAGTCTGGATCGATCCATGGATCAATCCAACAGAGAGCAATCGGCCCAGTTCAGTCTGGATCGATTGGGAAGTTCAGTTTCGACCAAGGAACTTAGCAAATCAGCTTCTATTCCATAGGGGATGTAGGATATACCTTGTATCCCATAGATTACATCCTTCAGTACATGTAGAACCAAGAATAGTTATCAGTTAGCATCTAAAATTTAATTTAGATCAGTTTTCCGCACCGTTAGCTCAGCATAACTGTAGCGATCGGCCTTACAACCTAGTAGTAGAAGGTGGGTCGTTACACAAATAGTCCTACCCATTGAACTTTATACTAAACCTTAGTCTAACTAGTTAGGATTCATTTAAGGGTAGCTTCGGTCAGTTCCACTTTGCCAAATGCACCAGGTCGAAGCCATATCTTCCTAGACATGCGATGCCCAAGCTTCCCTAACGTACTATCATCCAAAAACTTCACCAGTACCGTGGGTCAAGTTAAACCTAGCCTATTTTATCTAACTTAAATTACCCTACCGGGTAGTCTACTCTTGTTTACCCATTTCGGGTAGATTAAGTTTGATTACCTAGTTGGATACTTTAGTTGCGGGTGCCAGCTATTCTGGATCCTCCTTCTATTTTCAATTGAATTTAGAATGTTAGGTTTAATTTTAAATTTTTAATTGAGTTTTTAATTTTAATTTTTTAATTTTTTAATTTTAATTTTGAATTTTGAATTTAATTTTAATTTAATTTTAATTTTTTATAATTTAATTTTAATTTAGAATTTAGAATTTTTTCTTAATTTAATTTTTAATTTTAATTGTTTTAGCTCCCCCTGGATCATAGCCTCGATATGGTCTATCGAGGTAATGTATTTGATCCTTGTGAATCCAATATTGTCCGAGTCCAACTTGATTGATCAGGTTGGACTTAGCAACCCATGCTTGGACCATTTTTCTATTTGTTCTTTGAATGAGAGATAAATATGACTTATACTTCTTTTTCAATTTGTATCCTAGTCCAGTTCTATTATAGATTGCCTTTTGTGTTCTAAGAATCAAGTCAAGATTCTTGGATCCCAAGGAAAATCGTTCTAAGGTTGTCTTCAAATCCTTGACTTGATTTTTCAGGTTGGAATTCTCTTCTTCAAGTTTTTGAACTTGAGTTGAGGTT
This sequence comes from Zingiber officinale, assembly GCF_018446385.1. Lineage (NCBI taxonomy): Eukaryota > Viridiplantae > Streptophyta > Magnoliopsida > Zingiberales > Zingiberaceae > Zingiber > Zingiber officinale. The sequence goes on along the minus strand of NC_055988.1, from coordinate 70,476,228 downwards.
CCAATTTGAACTAGATCAGTCAAAGATTCGTTATTAGTAGTTTCTTTAAGGAGTGTTACCTCCTTTAGAAGCGATTTGATTCGAATTTTGGACTTAGCTACTTTATGCATTAAATAATTAATTAAGCTATATAAACGATTTTTACTTACAGAGGGGTTTGGCCCTTCGGAAACGGATGCAGATCCGTGGCTTCTCTCAGACTCGGCTTCCGATTTGTCCTCGCTTCCGGATTCGTTGTTATAGTCCCGGGCTATCAACGCAAGAAAATTCGTTTGCTCGAGTTCTTCGTCGTCGGATTCCTCGGAAGAAGACTCGTCCCATGTTGCCTTCAATGCCTTCTTTCTCTTTGGTTTCTTTGGATCCTTCTGGTTCGGGCAGTTTGCCTTGATGTGCCCTTTTTGATTGCACCTGTAGCAGGCTACTTCGAATTTGACCTTCGAGCTTGGTTGGGCTTCTTTGGACTGGATGGCTTTTCTGACATCCTTTTTGTTGAAGCCCTTCTTTTTATAGAGTTTCTTTACCAGGTTGACTATTTTGGTTGTAAGCTCATCATCGTCTTCAGAATCTGGTTCTTCTTCTGACTTAGGTTCGGTTCTGCGCTTCATCTTTGATTCGCGCATTCTCCCTGTTCCTGCAACCAAAGCTAACGCTTTCTCGGTCAGGCGTGCATTAGTCTGTTCATGAAGTTCAAATTTTGCAAACAGTTCATCTAACTTAATGGTAGATAAATCCTAAGAAACCTTGTAGGCATCTACCATGGATGCCCACAAGGTGTTCCTCGGGAAGGCGTTTAAAGAATACCTTATGATGTCCCAGTTATCTTCCTTCTGTCCAATTGCATGAAGACCGTTGAGCAGATCTTGAATCCGGGCATGGAGTTGGGCAGCTATCTCACCTTCCTGCAGTTTGATATTAAATAATTTATTGAAAATTAAATCTCTTTTACTTACTTTGGTGTCGGACGTCCATTCGCGAAGTTCAATGAGCTTCTCCCACAGCTCCTTGGCACTATTGAAGGGGCCGACGCGATTGAGTTCTTCTTTTGATAGGCCACACTGGAGGGTGCAGGTCGCCTTGGCATTAGCTTCCACCTTCTTAATCAAAGATGCGTCCCAATCCTCGTATGGTAGTGGTTTGCCGGCGCTATCAGTTGGTAGTTGGAGTCCGGTTTTGACAATCATCCAGACTTCAAAATGAGTCTGGAGATATGCCTCCATCCGACCCTTCCAGTACCCGAAATCGTCTCCGGTGAATACCGGGGGGTGGGATGTACTGTAGCCTTCTTGAAGGGCCATTTTAGATCAACTGTAAAAAAATAAACAAAAAGGAAATCCCAGGACTTGGTCCTGGATTAGTAGTGTGGGAAGAAGAAAATAGAACACGAACTCGGGTGGTGTTGCACCAACCTCGAGCAGAAACTGATTCGAGAAAAGAATTAAAATATAGCTATAAAGCTAAATTCTAATTGACTCTGAAAAAATATGAAAATACCACGAAAAATTATTTTGAATGGTGGTTGCACCGATTCAAAATGACCCCGCTCTGATACCAATTGATGGATCGAAAGCGCTAGAGGGGGGAGGGGGTGAATAGCGCTCGTGGCTATTTTAGTGATTTACGGAAATCGTTCGAGTAACTAAAGTAACGCAGCGGAAATGAAAAGTAAAGTAAATACAAAGACACAATTGGTTTACTTCGTTCGGAGCCTATTTCGACTTCTACTCGAAGGCCCGCAGTCCTTGACCGCTTTCCGTGGGCAACAACTATATAGCGCAAATCTTTACAAGTGAATAATTACAAGTAAGTGCAGTAAGGAAACTATACCAACGAAAAAGAGAATAGAGAACTTTGGAGTGATTCGTTGGAGTAGCAGAGCGTTGTTGAGGCGTTTAGCAGCAGCACACGGAAGAGCAGAGTTTTCTGTTTGAAGTTGATTATTTGAGCTGCACCTTGAGGCCTCTTTTTATAGCTCTGCAAGGTCTGATCCAGATCCCCAACTCTCGGGATCAGATTTGACCCGAAGCAAATCGATCGACCGATCCTCATGTTCGGTCGACCGATCAGATGATCTCCACCACATCTGATCCGTCGATCCGTCGCTCCGCTTCGATCTGGTCAAACTTTATCCCTGGGTTCGGTCGACCGATCCCAAGGTTCGATCGACCGATCAGTCTCCTCTGACCCGCACACCTCGGCTTGATCCAGTCGACACCTATCCCAGGTTCGGTTGACCAATCCCGAGGTCCGGTCGACCGATCCCTGGTCGAACCCGGTCCAGCTTCTAGAGATCTGATCTGGTAGCTTGGAGGTTTGATCGACCGATCCCAAGGTTCGGTCGACCGATCCCAAGGTTCGGTCGACCGATCCTGGTCAGTTCTAACCCTACATAAAACTATTAATTGTCTGCAAAATAAAGTTAGAACACGAAAGATAATATATAAATAAATTTGACAGTCATCGGACTGTCCGGGGTCTGACTTCGGGTTTCCAACCGGAAACCCTAGGTCGACCCGACGCCTACTGTTCCCTCTACGTGGAACGCGTCCTCACCTACTCCACTCAGGAGATTTTACCTTTTGCCAGTATGATCCTCCAGATCGACTGGACTTTTGCTCGGTGTTCAATGCCTCCGGACTTTCTGCTGGACGTCTGCTTCTCAACCCGTACAGTCTTCCACCTAGTTCGCAACACCAGGATTTTCCACCTAGGGTTACCACCCCCTAGGACTTTTGCCTGAAGCACTCGACCCACCAAGACTTTCCGCATAGGGTTACCACTCCCTATGACCTAGGGTTACCACCCCCTAGGGATTTTACCTTGCCTAACCTCAGTTAGAACTTACCTGAGACACTCAATCAAGCACGTCAATCCACAACACACCGTAACTTTGAATCCTTTGCCATTATCAATGTAACGACCACCCTTCTTACTACTACTACTCTCTAAGGATGACCGTTACTTAACTACTAACTCTACTTAACCGGTATGATTAAAAAATCACATGGAAACCCTACCGAAAAATTTCGGCAGAGTCTCCCCTGTACCAGTGACCATATTCAACAATACATGCAATATATACTCAGCCACAAGCGGCTGGAACACATATCAATCAACCACGCAGTATAATAAATCCAAAATAAAGAAAACAATACTACAACTCATCACACCATATCACAATTCATCTACTATGTCCTAATAACATCAAATAACATATATCATCCCAATTACTAAAATGTGGAAACTTAATAATGAAATACCACTTCTTACTTCCTAATTTTCTTATCATTCTAAATAAAGAATTAATCTAGACAAATCCTTAACTAAGTCCCAAGGCTTCCATAGTCCTGGCATCACACATCCTTCGAACACCTCCTTGTCGTCTTCCTTTCTATATCTTTTCCTTTCCTGTATCTGCAGTAAGAGGAAATGCAATCTATAAGAAAAATTTACTTAGTAAGCTCTATCTAACTCACAAAATCACGAATGTGCATGTATACGAAAAGAACTAGAAACTATATGCTCTAAAAAGAAATAAAGCATAAACATAACTGCTCATGTCAAACTAATAGCAAAGAAAAGCTAAGGAATCTACTCATGTAATTCTAATAGCTAATCATGCTGCTCATCTAATAGGTAAATATGAAAAACTACTCATCTACTAGATAAACATGGTAGAATAAAGGACTACACTTGCTGATCTTTAAATTTATGTGAAGCTTATTTCTTTTGTTTAAAAACTTATACTTTAATGCTTTATGTTTATGTAAAACTCGTTTTACTTGTTCAAAAACTTATACTTATAATACTTCAAAATAATAATCAACTTCTTCTTGGGCCCAGGCATAGTACCATCTTATGCGCGTTCCCTAATAGGTTGGGGTAGTGAGCCACCAATCCTAAAAGAGCAGACCTCGGTCTACCAGGGCCAAGACCTCGGAATTGGACACCTGAATTTATTTAACGACAACCTCGGAAGTCGGGTACTAGCCTCTTCTTAAAAGTAAAATACTTATAATCTTAATTGCTTCTTCTTTAAATGCCTTGGCATTTTAATAGGCACCTTGTGTGCCAAAAATCCCTAAAGTCTTGACTTTGGGATCTACTTAAGGCCTCGGCCTTTTCTTTCTTTTCTTTATCTTTCTCATGCTTTTCTTTATCTTTCTTATACTTTTCTTTATCTTTCTTATACTTTTCTTAAATCCAAAATACTGTTAGGGTATCTTTCATGTGCATCTATGAATGAAACTAACTATGTAACACATAATTATGCATAGAATACAAAAGAAATCTATACATACAATACTTATCAAAAATCTGCACTAATGCTTAACAGAAATCTGCATACTAGCTTAATAAAAATCTGCTCTTGTAAACTTAATAAAATCTGCACTTGTGTATTTAATAAGATCTGCACTTAAAATTCTTCACGCTAAGCTAACATAATTCTGCTCTACAAGCTCTAAGATTGCCTCGGCAATTAAACAGTGAGCTAAAGTGTATAGTAGCTCCAAAGAACTGTTCACACTTAGTAATTCAACACAAAAACAAAAGCTAGTTAAGGTCACAAACAACCTAAAAACTAAAACTGTTTCATACTTTAAGAACCTAAAGACTGAGACTAATTGTTCATAACACATGGTATACTAAAGCATGCATAACTAGATCTACTCCTCCAAGGAGATAATGAAAATATCTACTACCACATAACTAAATAACTCCAATTCGATAATCCCGAACATAACAATTACTTGAAATCACCATAGCAGATATTTTACAATCTGTTGAATCAATTCCTAAAAAAACAACTTAACTAGTCAAGAAGAAGCAAGGTCCACCGCTGGAACCAAATACCAGGAACTTACCAAATTCTAACCAGTGAGAAGAAACACGGCACATAAAACTCAACCAAAAGCCCTAAATCTGTGATTGTAAACCAAACCCTATCTCAACCACCTACAAAAACTCATGGCAGCAACCCTAGCAGCAAGCTTCAAACAACTTCACAGCAACAAGGAAAGAAAACCATAAAAGAACAACAGAATTTTGAAACTAAAAAAACTCCACATGAACCGAGCATGCATATCAAGGTCCCAACCAATTTCAAAACCTGAAGGGATCAGCCCACCTGCTGAAACTTAACTAACCTTTTCCTTTCTTCCTTTAACCCCCCGGCAGTAAACAAAATCGAAAGAAACTTCATGGCAGAAACACCAAACAAGCAAGGAAACATCAAAACGAAGTCGGAACTACTCTTACTCTAGGTGAGTGAGCAACTCACCTTGCTGTTCCCGAACTCTCAACCGGAAAGAACTTCTAGGGTTTCGGAGCTCTGATCAGAGGACTCAAAATCGCGGCTCCTCCTCGTGCTCCCGACTTCTCCTCGTCGAGAGAAGCTCAGCGGTGTGAAGAGCTCTCGGAAATCTCCCTCCGCCGGCCGCCGGAGAGAAGCCCTAACTCGGCTTCGCTTTCCGCCCGAGAGAAGTCGCCGACGCCGCGCATGCGTGAGAAGAGAAGAAGGGATTCGGGAGAAATTAGGGCTCGGGAAATTGTCAAGCCCTAAGTTCCTTTTATAACTCTGGTATTTTTGTTAACTTAAGGTTATTTCGCTGCCAACTCTTTGGTGAAATATCCGCGGAACAGTTGGTTGGCTGGGTTTTGACCAAGCCAAAAGCCCCGGGTTCAATTCTCAGCTGCTACCTCTTTTTCTTCCTTTTATTTCTTTGTTATTAATTCCTATTACTTAAATAGATCTCTTCCTCTATTTGTTCAAGTAACAATTGCTAGCCCAGTTGGTTAGCCGGGTTTTGCTCGGGTCAGGGGTTGCCGGTTCGAGCCTCGGCTTGGACATTTTTTTGTAGAAACTTCTTTCGTTTAGTAAAAATACCAAACGACCTCCAAAAATTACATAAAAATATTCTATAAATTCCTAAAAATCTCTAGAATTTTTCTAAAGTATTTCTATATATTTTTAAGAACTTTTAAAACTCCTAATGAGGAAAATTGGGTCGTTACAATCAAAACTCAGGTTCGATCGTCGGATGCTTCCCGCATCAACATTATATATTAGAAGTATTAAAAGATAACAAGTATTTTACTTTTATTAGTGGCACTGTGCTGGACTCTCAGTTGTCCATGGGTTGGGCTCCCATAGTCGTCCCTAGGTTTAGATAACCTAGTAAACCCTACTAGATTCGGGGCTAGCTACCTCGGGTCTAGTTAGGGATGCGCGCATAGCAAGTACAGTTGCCGGGCCCAAAGAGAAGTTGATTATTATTTTGAAGTATTAAAGTATAAGTTTTTAAACACGTAAAACAAGCTTCACATAAGTTTAAAATTCAGCAAGTTTAGTTTTCCTATATGCTGACATGTTGTTTAGATTTGCTTACATGTTTAGCTTTTCAGTATGCTATGTTTCTTTTGCTATTAGATGAGCATGAGTAGTATTTCTTTCTGAGCATTCAGTTTTAGATTCTTCCAGCAATATGCATATTCGAGTTTTGTGAGTTAGATAGTGCTTACTAAGCACTTTTGCTTATAGTTGCATTTCCTCTTATTGCGGATAAAGGAAAGGAAAAGTTATAGCAAAGGAAGGCGACAAGGAGGTGCGGATGGATGTGTGATGCCTGGACTATGGAAGCCTTGGGATTTAGCATAAGAATGTATTAGATGAGTCATTTAGTCTTCCGCTGCTAGTTAATTGTATGTTTTGAGTTCTCCGAGAGTTTTAGGAATTACTATTAACATGTGAACAAGGATAGTTAAGTAAAGTTAGTAGTCCAGTAGCGCTCCGCCCTCACAGACCAGTAGTGAGGAGGGTGGGGTGTTACAAGTTGGTATCAGAGCAATTCCTATTCTCCAGCATCACACATCAGCACCAACCTTGCCGTCTTCAAGTAAGAAAGTATTTAATTTTTTTAGTATGCTTTTCTTATTCTCTACAGTAAAGAGAAATTTTTAGAAGAATTTGTTTATATGTGCTTAAGTTAGATAAAAGTTCTTGATTGTCTTTCTATGTTTTTTTTAATATGTCTAGAGAGTATAGAGACAATTTTAGATTTTCTCTCTCTACATAATTAGATGTTAAGAAGAAAGACAGATTTATGCGGATGTGCATAGATTTTAGAGCGCTGAGCGAAGTAACGGTTAAGGACAAGTACCCTCTTCCCAGAATAGATGATCTATTAAAAGGGGGCAACAGTGTCCTCTAAAATAAACCTGCATTCTGGGAATCATCAGTTGAAAGTGAAAGGAAGTGATACACCCAGAACAGTTCCCAGGGCCAGATGTGGACACTACGAATTCATAGTCATGCCATTTGGTGTGACTAATGCACCTACAGTCTCCAGGGACTTTATAACAAGTCTTCCAAGGACCACTAATGGGTACAATGCGATATAGGTGATAATGGACAGAGAAGTTAAGAGATTAAGGAACAAAGAAGTACCACTAGTAAAGGTCATTTGACATCAGAAATGTGAGGAGACTACGTGGGAGTGTGAGGACAGTATAAGACAGAGATATTTAGAATTATTCTAAGTTCGAGGACGAACTTTTTATAAGATATGGGGAATTGTAATGACCCAAAATTCCTCATTATGAGTCCTAATAGTACGTAAAAATATTTAGAAATGCCTTAGAAAAATTCTAGAGATTTTTTGAAATTTTTAGAGTATTTTTATGTAATTTTTGGAGGCCGTTTGGTATTTTTACTAAACGAAAGAAGTTTCGACAAAAAAAATGTCCAAGCAGAGAGTCGAACCTGTTAGCTAGAGCCCTAGAGCCAATCATTTGATGATTGTATTTTGGACTTATTGTATCATATTCTATATAAATAAAGGCATTTGGATTTTGGTTATTATACTTACTTGTATTGGTTCCAAATAAACTAAGTATAATAATGTCCTTGAGTAGATGGTTCTCACCTATATCAATCGGTTAGTTGAACCGATAGTGAGATGATATAGGGAACACTACTCTTAATCATTCCTAATCGAGTATTAACATTCAGGGACAATGTTAATGCAATAAGACTAGCATGTAGGTCAACTCGATGACTTAATCTCACAAGTCATGGATATAGAGATATCAAGTTGACACATGGGTATACATTAGAGAATGTATACTGAATGACCCGCCATGAGAAAGTATCATGGATCGTTATATGAGTGTCATATACTTTCTCATGTGGCTATCAGTATGACTACTAGTCCTTAGACCTGAAGTCACCATAGATCCCTACATAAGGAGTTATGTACTTTAGTTTCGTCAAACGTCACTCGTAACTGGGTGGACTATAAAGGCGATTACTGGGTATGTAACGAATTATGCAGAGGGATGTGAGTGATGTAGATGGGATCTATCCCTCCTATATGACGGGAGAGACATCAGTATTACTGATAGAGTGAGACACGAAGTGCATGGCCATGCCCAAATGAGTCAATATGAGATATTGAGCTCATTTGATTTAGTGAGTCTACTTGGAGTTCAAGATTTAGATTGATCAGAGGATGACATGGTCTATTCCTCACATTGATCAATCTAGATATCTAGGATAGAAGGACACTTGGCTCCTAAATAGGTTTAGGGCATTGCCAACGTTACAAGAACCTATAGGGTCACACACTTAGGACAATTAGATGGAGATTAGGTTCATATGATGAACCAAGAGGATTAGATTCATTTGATGAATCAAATTGGATTAAGAGTAATCCTAATTGGGCTAACTTGAGTTCGACTCAAGTTGATTCATGTGTTCAATGAGTCTAATTTAGATTTTGACTCATTGAATCAATTTAATTAAATGAATTAGATTCATTATATTAAGTTGGCTTGAATCAAATGGTTGGATTCGATCAACCATGGAAGAGATTTGGTCAAGTTTGACTTGACTTGAGAGGAAGATTAAAAGTCAAGTTTGACTTGACTTTATGCCACCTCATTGGTGAGTTGGCATTGATGTGGACCAATGATGTTACTCCACATCATCATGGGTGCCACCTCATGGAAGTTACAAAGCCATTCTCTTTAATGGCTTCACATTAATTGCAATTAATGCAATTAATTTGGGAGTTGCACAATGGAGAGTGGCCGGCCACTTTTGGTTTGAATGAGAATTCATTTTCATTCAAGTGTGCATTTTTCTTCCTTCTTCCTCTCAAGCTCTCCCTCTCCTCCTTCCTTGGCCGAACAACATAGGTGCTAGCACACCTTGGTTTTTGGTCATCTCCACCTAATTAGTTCGTGTGGATACTTCTAGAGGAGTGTCTATTTTGACACTCTCGAGATCCGGCACCGTTTGGACGAGTGGGAATTTTGCGAGGGCACGCTTCAAAGGTAAAAGCTCTCAACACATAGATCTAGGAGTAGATCTAAAGTTTTTGAAACTCGTACTTGTATTTCATTCGGTTTTTCCTTGCACGGATCTACGGCTTTGGGTGATTCGGGGTTTCCGCGACGCGAAAAGCAGTTTTCGCGGCCCGAAAAACCCAACAGAACCCTAGACCTCCGACCGACCCAAGCTTTAAGCGAGTCCGGCTAACCAAGTGTGCAAGCAGTTGTTGCTGATTAAAAGAAGTATGAAATATATTTAAGTAGTAGAAGTTGATAACAGGAAATAATAGGAAGAAAAAGGTTGCAGCCGAGATTTGAACCCACGAGCCAAGCCTTAAACAATGCGCGGCTGACCAACTGTTCCAGCTGGCATTACAGATTAAAGAAGGAGAAAAATCTATTTAAGTAGTAGTTAAAGAATAAGAGATAAATTGGAATAAAAAGGGTTCGGCTGAGGAATCGAACCAGCGACTCCTTATTTTAGGGAAGCGCGGCTGACCAAGTGTTCCAGAGAGCGATGCTGATTAAAAGAAAGAACAAAATTTATTTAAGTAGTAATTAATAAATAGGAAATAAATAGGAGAAAAAGGGTTCGGCTGAGGAATCGAACCCACAACCTCTGACCGAGGGCAAATCCGGCGGACCAAGAATGCAAACGGACAAATCTGTTTAGAAAAGATAGAAAAATTTATTTAAGGAGTTAACAGAAATATTAAGTTATAAAAAGGGATAAGTTGATGCTCTGTTTTCCCGTGACTTAAACCATTCTCTCCTTCTCTTCTGCGTACGATGACGGAGCTCGGGCAGAAAACAAAAGGGAGTTAGGGCATCGTCTCCGGCGGTCGGCCAAGGTCCTAGAAGCCCTTCTTGTTCGGTTGTGAGTCCAAGAAGCAAGGTAAGTGCTTCCTCACCAGCAGTAGAGTAGTTTCGGATTCATGTATTCTTGATTTTCGACGCATGCCGCAAAGATTAATGATTTTGAAGATTTCCTGCCGTGAGTTTCATAAAGAAGATGAGAAGAGGTTTTAATTAATTTGAATATGTGGTTTAGTTTATTCCTTATTGTTTGATTGGTGCTAAACTAAATTTAGTTCATTTAGATTTGGAAAGGAGTAAATTGTTTTGTTATGCAGTTAGCATGAGACAGATATCATATTGATTAATTTATGGGAAGAGAATGCATAAATTTAAGGGAATATTAGATTCAGAAAAGATGATGATCAAATGTTGATGATGTAAATTAAGGATGGAAACTTTACTTTCAGATTTTTGATGGTTTAGCATTGGAAGATCCAATTAGATCTCTAGTAGCTTAATTAGATTTGCAGATTTTAATTAAGCCTATAGTGCAGATTTTAATTAAGCTTATAGTGCAGATTTTTATTTAAGTTTATAGTGCAGATTTTTATTAAGCTTATAGTGCAGATTTGATTAAGCTTATAGTGCAGAATTTTGATCAAGCTTATAGTGCAGAATTTTGATTAAGCTTATAGTGCAAAATTTTGATTAAACTTATAGTGCAGAATTTTGATTAAGTTTGGAGGAAGATTTGATTAAGCTTACAGTGAAAAATTTTGATTAAGTTTGTAGGCAGATTTGATTAAGCTTATAGTGCAGAATTTTGATTAAACTTATAGTGCAGAATTTTGATTAAGTTTGTAGGCAGATTTGATTACGCTTGTATGCATATTTAGTTTTAGTGCAGTTTCAATAAGCATTTCAGTACAGTTCTATTAAGTATTTCCATGCAATTCCGTTAAGCATTTCAGTGCGGAGTTAATAAGCATTTTAGTGCAGTTTTGTATGAGACACCTTTTTAATAGAGGTATTAACAAGTATAAGCAAGATAAAGAAAAGAAAGAAAAAGGCCAAGGCCTTAAATAGATCCCAAAGTCAAGAGTTTAGGCATTTTGACACACAAGGTGCTTATTAAAATGCCGAGGCATTATATATTAGAAGTATGAAAAGATAACAAGTATTTTACTTTTATCAGTGGCACTGTGCTGGACTATATTAAAAGATAAAATGTAGTTGTTCAATTAATTTATATTATAGATAACATGGTGTGTGGTGTCACACACATAAGATTATGTTATCGGTTATTTATGAATTTAAACAGTAGTTCACGACTAAGATGGAAAGGAACAAACCGTTGGAATAGTCGTAGTGTAATTAGGTATTAGTTTATCTTGACTGATAAATTACACTAGTACACTCTACGTGTATTGAGTAGGACCAATTAAGGTAAGTTCTTTCTATACTGACTTAATAAAAGAACAAGACCTTAGTTATTATGGAAGTGTGTGCTCTTAATCCTAATATTACAATCACATATATTTAGTATTTATTTCTTTGACTTATCAAAGTGTGAGATTTAACTCGATAAATCAATAGGCCCGATAAGTTGGGAAATGAAATTACTTATAGTGTGTGTTGTTTATTATAGAAGAAAACTGTGTCCTAATAATCTAGGTTGATAATGTCCCCAAGAGGAGCTCATAAGGATTGTCATGTTAAACCCTGCAGGTGGACTTAGTCAGATATGACGATAAGGTTGAGTGGTACAACTCTTGGACTAAGAAATTAATTAAAGTAAGTTGTCAGTAACTCATTTAATTAGTGGACATTCGACATCTTAAACACAGGGAGATTAACACACTCATAATAAGAAGGAGCCCAAAACGTAATTTGGGGTTGGTGTGGTAGTTCAATAATAATTCTTTAGTAGTATGAATTATTATTGATAAAATTAAGTTGGGTGTTTAGGGCGAACACGAGATGCTTAATTTTATCGGGAGACCAAAACCAATTTCTCCTCTTGGTCCCTTTCGTAGCCTCTTATTTATAAAGTATTATACCCACCTATACCCACCTTTATACCCATCCTAATGGGGCCGGCCAAGCTAGCTTGGAACCTAAGCTAGGGGCCAGCCAAGACCAATAGGATAAGACAGGTATGTGGCCGGCCATTGCTTGGAGCCTAAGCATGGTGTGGCCAGCCCTAAGAAAATTAAAAGGATTTTTATTTTAAAATTTTTCTTATGTGGATTCCATGGTTTTAAAAGAGAGTTTAAAATGTAAATCTTTCCTTTTATAGCTTTCTACAAAATATTGAGAAAAGATTTGATATCTTTCCTTATTTGTAGATTGAAAGGAAGATTTTAATTTTGATAAAACTTTCCTTTTTTGTAACCATGTTCATGATTTAAAAATAGAGTTTAAAAATTAAATATTTCCTTTTATAAGTTTCTACAAAAGATTAAGAAAATATTTGATATCTTTCCATATTTGTAGATTGTAAGGAGATTTTAATTTTAAAGATAACTTTCCTTTTTGGAAATCATCCACATGTTTTATAGAGAAATTTTAATTTATATATTTCCTTTTATAACCAACCATGAAGGGATAAATTATTTGATGAATTTTTATTTTAAAATTTCTGGAAACAAATTAGGAAGTTTTAATTCATGTTAAAACATTCCTTGTTTGAGATTATGAGGTGGCCGGCCATATTGTTTTAAGAAAAGGAAATATGTTTTAATTAATTAAATTTTCCTTTTCATGGCAAAGTAATAAGGAAGTTTTTTATTTAAATTTTTCTTTTTTTCCAAGACCAAGGATTATAAAAGAGGGGGTAGGGGTGCCTTCATAAAAAAGAACTCTATTCTATTCTCCTCCTCTTTTCCTTGGTGGTGTGGTCGGCCCTTCTAGTTCTCCCATCTCCTTTTTCTTTCTTCTCCTTGGCTGAAACTCTTCATCATTTGGAGCTTGGAAGTTGGCCGGATATTACTTGGAGAAGAAGGAGAGAAAGGAGGCTTTGTTTCTTGCATCCCTTGGAGCTTGGAGGTGGTAGTCGAACCTCTACATCCTTGGAGGAGTTTGTGGTGGGCGAAACATGGTGAGGAAGAAGAAGTGCTTGGGTGGTTCTCATCTCGGTAGATCGTTGCCCATACAATGTCCGAGATAAGAAGAGGAATACGGTAGAAGATTAAGAGGTCGTTGCATACAAAGAAAGGTATAACTAGTAATTATTTTTCTCATCATACTAGTTTTTCTTTGTATGAATTCCAAACACAAGATGCATATGATTCTAGATTTTCAGATTAGATATTCGAGTTTGTGTTTTTTTGTTGTTTTTTGAATTTGTGATTCGATTGTTCTTTTTGGTTAAACCTAGAGTTATATAAGGAAATTAAATATTAGATTTCATTAAAAGACTTTTTCTAGGAAGTGGTGGTTGCTCCCATATCCAAGAAGGCCTAGTGCCTCGCCATGTTTAACCTGGAAGCCGATTTCTGAAATTAATATTTAATTGAATTTATAACGTAGGTGGATTTGGATCAATAATGTTAAGCATCGTTTGCGATCCAAGTCTAAACCATTAAGAACATATAAGTTAAATTTGGAATCAACAATGTTAAGTTCCATTTACGATTCCTAATTTAATTTCAAAAGAACACAATAGGTGGTTAGGAAAGGTTCGACACTTGTATAAAATTTTTGTACAGTGAAACCGGTACGATCTTCCTAGGACCAACCAACAATTTGTATAAGAGCTAGGGTTTGCCTCTATGTGTTTGGTTTTCAGTTTAATTATGCATATAACATACATAATTTAGGTAGGATAATAGTAGGATATGCTAACTCTGTGGTTCCAGGCTCCAACTATTATGGCTTATGGTTATTGTGTGTGATTGGACCCTTGGACATGTAAAGGGCATTTTATTGTGTGTGCATGATTGTATTTAACTAATACAGCAGGAGCTATATTAACCCTAGGATTTTGCATTTATGTTCGATCTAGACTTGATGTACATTCCCTCGTGGAATATAGGATCGAAGTATGTAAAATTTTATTTTTTATGTCGCGGATCGTATCCTTGTGAGGCGTGGTGCTATTGGAGGACCGGAGGCGCAGCAGAAAAGGAAGCTCGATGGACCCGACAGCAGGAACCCTAGGGCTGATAGCACGTGAAGGACAGTGATGGAAAAGGTCATAATAGTTAGAAAATTAATTTCCATAATTATTGCTTTTATTTACTGTGATGTGTGCTTGCTAGGTTAAAATTCCTCACCTTAAATAACTAAGTGGGAGAGGGATTTTTAAATAAATTCCACGGTCTCCATTACTGGTTTGTAAGTGATATAAATAAACTTGCACGTTGGCTCTGAGTGTCTTCCTCTACATCGGATGAGTTTGTTTGTGGATCACTAGATCAAACTTCCATTTTGGATGACTATAGAAAATTAATTAGGAGCGTGTGATCTTTCCCATCGGAAGGGGCACTGTAACAACCCAAATTTCCTCATTATGAGTTCTAATAGTGGTTGAAAATATTTAGAAATGCTTTAGAAATATTCTAGAAATTTTTAGGAATTTTTAGAGTAATTTTATGTAATTTTTGAAGTTCGTTTGGTATTTTTACCAAAAGAAAGAAGTTGAAAAAAATAAAGAGGTTAAGCCGAGGTTCGAACTGGAGACCTTCGGTTAAGCAAAGGTTTAAGTTGATTCGGCTGACCAAGAACCCAGCAGGGTCGTGCTGATTAAAGAAGGCGCGAAATTTATTTAAGCAGTAATAGAAAACAGAAAATATTTAGATATAAAAGAGATTCGGCTGAGTTTCGAACCCCCGACCTCTGACCCGGTCAGAGGCTTAAGTGAAGCACGATGACCAAGCGCCCAAGCGGGCGGTGCTGAGCAAATATCAGGCGGAAATTTATTTATATGGAAGTAGGTAACATAAATTCGAAGTTATAAGAGAGATAAGCATTGTTATGTTGTCCGGGACCGAAACCTAATTCCTCCTCTTCTACGTGCGATGGCTGTGCTCGGGCGGAAAGCAAGGAGGGTTAGGACTCGTCTTCGGTGGCCGGCCAAGGGTCCAATCCGAAGGTTTCTTCACATCTTGACGATCCGCTCGTCGAGGAGAGTGCGTGGACGCGGGGAGTTGCTGGAAATCTCGAGCTCGCCGAAACCCTAGAAGTTGTTTCTGGTTGTAAGTCAAAGAACAAGAGTAAGTTGCTTCTCACCTGTAGTAAGAGTAGTTTTGGAGCTTTGTTTCACTCCTTACCATCCACGACATGCTCTTTTTTTTTCAGATTGTGTTTGTGCCAAATTTATGCTTGCTAGGGATTTAGTTCCTTCTTGTTTCGGATCATGTTGTGCAGAATTTAGGGTGCTAGAGGGTTAAGAGTAGTTCCGAGATTTGCTTGCTGCTTTGTAGTTCTGTTGTAGCACACTTAAAAAAGGATTTGCTTGCTCCTTTGTGTTCCATTGTAGCATGCTTAAAGAGGATTCAGTGTGTGGTTTAATAGCATGAACAGTTAGTTTAAGAATAGTTTTTTTTTAACATGGTTGCAGATTTAGTTCTTTTCAGTACAATGCAAGTTCATATTTCGGAATATGCTGTTATGGACTGGAATTTTGCAGATTTCGGTTTAGTTTTCCTCTTGGCTTCGAAATATGTTGTAAAGAATTGAGATTTGTTGTGGGCTAAGGGAAATTCTGAGATTTGTCATCTCTTTTCATTTCTGCAATAGTTAGTTGAAGGAATTCTGTGCCCTATAATAAAGAAACCTAGAGTTTGCTTATATGTGGAATATAGGTACCCTATTAAACTCGTTAGGGGTGTATGAATAGTTCTTTAGAGCTGATGTGCAGTGCAGGTTGTGCTCTGATAGGGGTAAGAACAGGTTCTTTAGTATGCAATCAGAATCTCCTTCGTTTTGTTAGCAGTAATTAGGCAGGAACAACTCATAGTAGAAGTGTAGAGTTATTCTTTTGCTGAATTGATAAGCATGTACAATTCCTCTTTAGTATGTAGTTCAGATTTTGTTAAGTATTAGTACAAATTTCTATTAAGCTTTAGTGCAGATTTCGTTAAGCATTAGTGTAGATTTTTGTTAAGCTTTAGTGCAGATTTCTGTTAATCTTTAGTGCAGATTTTGTTAAGCATTAGTGCGGATTTCTGTTAAGCATTAGTGCAGATTTTTAATATGCATTGTAGATTTTTAATATGCATTGCAGTGCAGATTTTTCATTAAGCATTTTAGTTCCAGATTTTGAGTTCTCTATCAGTATTTTGAGTTTAAGAAAAGTATAAGAAAGATAAAGGAAAGAAAGAAAAAGGCTAAGGCCTCAAGTAGATCTCAAAGTCAAGATTTTAGGGATTTTGGCACACAAGGTACTTGTTAAAATGCCAAGGCATTTAAAGAAGAAGTAATTAAGATATTTTACTTTGAAAGGCTAGTACCTGACTTCCGAGGTTGTCGTTAAACAAATCCAGGTGACCAATTCCGAGGTCTTGGCCCTGGTAAGACCGAGGTCTTTACCCTCGTAGGACTGGTGGCACGCTACCCCAGTTTCTATTAGGGAGCGCGCTTTGGTACTAAGCCTGGGCCCAAGAAGAGATTGATTATTATTTTGAAGTATTAAAGTATTAGTTTTTAAACAAAAGAAATAAGCTTCACATAAGTTTAAAGATCAGCAAGTTTAGCTCCCTTTTATGCTAGCATGTCATTTAGAATTTTCTTGCTGTTATTTGCTATTAAGATGTGCAGCTTTACATGTTTAGCATTTTAGTATGTTCACATGCATATTCGAGTTTTGTGAGTTAGATAGCACTTACTAAGCAATTTTTCTTATAGTTGCATTTCCTCTTACTGCAGATAAAGGAAAGGAAAAGCTATAGCGAAGGAAGGCGACAAGGAGGTGCGGATGGATGTGTGATGTTTGGACAATAGAAGCCTTGGGATTTAGCATAACAATTTATTAAGATTGCCATGTATTTAGAATTCTTTCATTTAAATTGTTATGCACATTAGACCTATGATCTGAGTTGTATAATGGTTGCATGCATGTTCAGATTAATACATATATTTCAACATGATTAGATTGATGTATAGTTTTAGTTGTGTTCATATGCTGGAGTAGAATGTAGAGATAAGTTGTTTATGTTTTCCGCTGCTATCAGTTGCATGTTTAGAGAGTTTATGTATTGATCTTTACATGTGAACAACTCTAATTAAGTAAAGTTAGTAGTCCAGTAGTGCTCTTCCCTCACAGACTAGTAGTGAGGAGGGTGGGGTGTTATAGGCACAATCTTAATTAATGGACTAAGTGTCAAGTAATGGTATACACTTAGCCACATCTAATAGTATCCTCCTCATCGGAGTCACTGCTATTATTTGTGTGACCGAAGGAAAACCAACTATTAATTTTTCATAAAGATAGGTTGACAAGATAATAAAATTAAAACCCCCTCTTACAAATGTTGATATTTTGTATACGTCCATACTATCGTGGCATACAAAATTTACGGTGTTTGAGGTTATTTTATTTGTCAAGATAATAAAATTAATGGGCAAAACCCCTCTTACAAATGTTTGGATTTGTATACGTCCACACTATCGTGGCATATAAAATTCATGGTGTTTGAGGTAATTTTATTTGTCATAAAGATAGGTTGACAAGGTTATTAATGGGTAAACCCCTCCTCTTACAAATGTTTGATTTTGTATACGTCCACACTATCGTGGCATACAAAATTCACGAAGTTTGAGCTATTAGTGGATTTAAATGATATTATTTTGAGGAATCAATATTATTTTAAATTCAAAGTTTTGACCAAATATTTGATCAAAGATAGACCAACTATTAATTTTATTTGTCATAAAGTTAGGTTGACGAGATAATAAAATTAATGGATAAAATCTCCTTTTTGATTTTGTATACGTCCACACTATCATGGCATACAAAATTCACGGGGATTTTATGGTGTTGGTCTTGACCAAATATTTTAGTAATTCTTAGGATTTCAAATGTTTGTCAAACCCCTAGCTGTTATACTATAGAATAGACTTAGTAGTCCCAAATTATAATGATTGGAAATAAGACATGGATATTAAGATGGACTATCTTCTCAAAACTGAGAATAATATAGGTATATTTTATTCATTAGTTGTTGAAACATGTTTAATGGTATTATCTACCAGTACTTGGTGTGTAGATATGAGGAGCCACTGATCATGTCTGTAATTCATTGTAGGGTTCCAGGAAACTCGACAACTACATGAAAGGGAAAACACTGTTTACATGGGCACTACTGCAAAAGTAGCAGCTGTTGCAGTGGGAGATGTTTATCCTCTGATAGGAATAAAATATGGATTTTGAGAAATTATCTTTACATGCCAAGTTTGGAAAGAATTTGATT
This sequence comes from Zingiber officinale, assembly GCF_018446385.1. Taxonomy (NCBI): domain Eukaryota; kingdom Viridiplantae; phylum Streptophyta; class Magnoliopsida; order Zingiberales; family Zingiberaceae; genus Zingiber; species Zingiber officinale. The sequence goes on along the minus strand of NC_055988.1, from coordinate 70,457,686 downwards.
TCGGTTTCTAAACTTTCAAAGAACTTGATATTCTGCCTCTTTTAATAACAAAGTTGTTATTAAGGAAAAGAGAGAAGTTATCTGTTCTGGTACATTGGTTGGCAATTTATAAATCCAATATCTCCCACGATGCAACAAATGAAAATTAATAACATATCTTCTAAAGAGAGAAAGCAACCTTCAGAAATGAACCAACCATATCTTTGGCATCTAAGGCTAGGTCATTTTAACTTAAGTAGGATCTAAAGGATAATAGCCGATGAACTTTTAGGTTCATTGGTAGTGGAAATCTTTCCAACCTGCGAGTCTTATTTGCAAGGAAAAATAACCAAGAAGCTTTTAAGTCTAAGGGGTATAGAGCTAAAGATGTGTTGGAATTGGTTCATTCTGATTTGTGTGGATCTATGGCTATCCAGGCAAGAGGTGCATTCGAATATTTCGTCTATTTTATAGACAACTATTCAAGATACGGGTACATTTACTTGATGCACCGCAAGTCTAAGTGCTTTGATAAATTCAAAGAGTATAGGGCTGATGTGGGGAAACGTCACGGTAAAAGTATCAAGACACTACGGTGAGATCGTAGTGGCGAGTACCTCTTAGGAGAGTTTAGGAGTCACTTATCAGAAGTCGGGATTCAATCCAAACTAACTGCACCTGGTACGCCCCAACAAAATGGTGTAGTAGAAAGAAGGTATAGGACTCTTATGGAAATGATTAGATCGATGATGAGTTATTCAGAAAATTACCAAATTCATTTTGAGGATATACTCTGGAAACAGAAGTGAACATAGTGCCTTCTAAGTCAGAACTCTCTACTCACATAGAATTATAGAATAGGCGTAAGCCTATTTGAAGCATATTCAGATTCGGGGTAGTCCAGCACATATGCTGAAGGAAGACACTAATAAGATGGACAGGAGTTCACTTGTTTGTGGGTTATCCTAGAGAAACGAAAGAAGTTTTATAGTCCTACAAATCAGAAGGTCATGGTTAGCACCAATGCCCCATTTTTAGAAGAGGACTATGTAATGAACCACAAGCCCTTAAGTAAATTTGTTCATAAGGAAATCATAAAGGACACGTCTAATCTAGTACCATCTATACAAGATGAGATATCACAATAAACTGCAACACGTATCACAAATGATACACAATTACAGATAGTGCTTCATTGTAGTGGAAGGGTTGTTAGGCGACCTAAAAATTCATGTTTTGGGAGAGTCTTTGGACTTGATCCCTAGTGAACATGAACCTGATCCCTGAAAATATGACGAAGTGCTCCTGTAACGACCACCCTCCTTACTACTCTCTAGGGGTGGACGTTTCTTAACTACTCATTCTACTTAACTAATATTGCTTACTTTAAAGATAGTAAACTTAACATTTTTTTTTTGAAACCTAAATGAAGGCATGCTGCATTACTACTAACATTTAAATTTTGTCACAAATCAAGCTTATCAATCATAGCCTTATGTTCGAACAAAGTGTAATATTATGTTTCCATCATGGCATTTAGAACTTGTATACATTTATATATATATATTTGTCTGGTTCGGTCATGGTACTGGTGGTGCATGCAACATAATTGGTAGCCAATCCTTTAAACATTAATAAGGAATACATCAAATAAAGCAATGTGAAACATTAAACTGAACCCATGTACAAGCTATTTTCTACCACTAAGAAGGTGCAAAGGAATAATAAGTATAACATTTAACCTTTAATCATAACAGCAGGTAAGCAAGAAAACCCATAGAGACCATACGACATTTAGCAGTTTAAAGCACTACAAATTGCCCAATTAACTCTTATAACAATTCTTTCTCGGGAGTGGCAACATAAAGAAAGAATCCCGAGAATAAAAGTTCCGACATGTAGCATTCATCACAAATATTTCACATGTAACACATGGCAGATGATTAATTAAGCTAAGCATTTGTCTTAAGAAGATAATTTCAGCAACACTAAAATATTTCCAGCATCACAAAGTGAATAGTTCCAGCAGTGAGGAAAAGAATACAGCTAAGAACGCAAAATAACTCAATTCTATCAACACAAGAAGAACTAATCTTTAACAGCTACTAACTTATTTAACAATATGAATGAGGAATCCATATAAACTCTTAACAGATTCTTAGCAAAAATCTAATTAAATCCTTTAGCAAGGTCCCAAGCTTCCATAGATCCAAACATCACACACATCCATCACGCATCCTTCTTGTCGCCTTCCTCTTTATACTTTAGCTTTTCCTTTATCTGCAGTAGGAGGAAAATAAATCTATAAGCGAATTGTTTAGTAAGTACTAAACTATCTCACAAAACTCAAAAGTGCATAAGATACAAAGGATGCTAAAACTGAAATGCTAAAAAGAAAAGCTACTCATGCTTATCTAATAGCAAAGCACTAAAATAATCTGCATACTCATGATATACAAGAATAAATCTGCATGCTGGAAATAAAGCTAATCATGCTCAATAAACTCATAAGGAAAGCAAATGAAAATAAATATTGTATGCTTAGAATTATAAGAGCTAAACTTTGCTGGTTCTAAACATAGGTGATACTTGTTTCATTTACTTATAGCCTTATACTTGAAATTAATATTTTACTTTCTTCTTCTCTTTCTTGGGCCCAGGCTTAGTACCAAATGCGCGCTCCCTAATAGAGACTGAGGTAGCGAGCCTCCAGTCCTATGAGGGTAAAGACCTTGGTCTTACCAGGGCCAAGACCTTCACTACAACAAAAACCCTCATAGACATCAGTGGAACAACAACGGTTTTAAGCAAAAACTGATGTCTTTGAATATTTTACACCGGTTTTTCTAAAAACTGGTGTCTATGAGCGCAGATTTTCGCTCATAGACATCGGTTTTTTAGGCGATGTCTATGAGCGCCTTTTTTTTCATTAATAGACACCGATTTTAACAGCGATTTTTAAAATCCGGTGTTAATGAACCAAAATAAAATATTTTAATATTCCACCAGCCAAAATTTGCAACACTGTGAAGTTCCCTCCAAACCTAACCCTATATCGCGTCCCTTCCTCCGACCATCTGCCTCAGCCTAAACCTAAACCTAAACCTCCAACCATCTCTCTCAACCTCATCTCCCTCTTCCCCTTCCTAGATTGACTCCCCTTCCTCTCCCGATCAGGATCAGGACACGACGCACTTGCTTTTCCGTCCAACCACATCGCATCTCCTCCAACTCCTCCCTTTTACAATGTCGCATCTCCTCCAACTCCTCCCTTTTACAACGGGCTGTCTTGCTGTTGCCGCTTTCTCTGCTCTTGCTCACGCCTCTGCGGCCGCCATCGCCAATCGAGATTCTTGTGAGCTGTGATGCTTTGAATCCGGAAAGGGTGCGGTTGGAGAGAGGGAGTGTGGGTGTAGATAACGTGATCTGGCGACTATGGTGGATATGGCGAAGGTGTTCAACATACCGTCGGCAATGATGTGCGGCATCGAGGCGGAGAAGGAGATCTCGAGGGACGGCAGCCATTACAGCCTCTCCACCGGGATTCTCCCCTCCCTCGGGGCCAGGAGCAACCGCAGGGTCAAGCTCCGGAGGTTCATCATTTCCCCTTACGATCGGCAATACAGGTCTGGTGTTCTATTCCCTCTGCCGTTACTAGGGCGAACTCCATTTTTTCCGTTGGAGATTGTGAGCTGTGGGATTTGCTCTGGATGGAAAGATTGTGGGGTTTTTTCTCTTGTTCTTTGGCTTCTTTTTGTTCAGATTTTTTTCCCTCTTGCATGTAAACCTTTTTTTTCTTGGTCATGAACCCTTGAAAAATCCAAACTTTCTTCTGGATCGATATTTCTTGTGGAACTTCGGTGATAGATTTGATGTGGGATTCTCTTTGAATAACTTTTTACCCTTTATTATTATTATGATTATTATTTTTTTGAAAAGAGTTGTATTCTCTCCTAACTCCTAATTTGTATAATTTAGTGAAGATATTGTGAGAAAGATTTAGGACTTCGAGCTAAGGATCCTAGTCTTCAAGGTGCAATTTTTCAGATGCGTAAATATTGATTTTCTACTCTTTCATTGCATATAAACTTCTTTAATCCCCATCTCTATTTTTTTTCTCGGTTCTAAAAGGCTTTTTTTTGTTTTTCATATATAAAAGCATCAGGGTTTACGTTGTCTAAATCTTTTGTTGGGGTAATTTTGCTTATACTTTTCTTTCTTTCATGACAATTTATTATCCTTGTCTGGAAATAAGAAACCCTCAGCCGTCCTATTCATGAATACTACATCCAAGAGATAATTGATTGGAGACTTTTGTATTGCAGACATTTCTGATGTTTAAATTTCTGTCACAGGGCGTGGGAGATTTTCTTGATTGTTCTCATTGTCTATTCTGCTTGGGTTTCTCCATTCGAATTTGGATTCCTTGGGCATGTGAAGGGAACTCTTGCCCTGGTGGACAATATTGTCAACGCCTTCTTTGCCATTGACATCATTTTAACCTTCTTTTCAGCCTACCTTGATAGAACAACTTATCTGCTCATTGACGATCCTAAGCTAATAGCATGGAAATATTTGACCAGTTGGTTTGTTCTTGATGTTTCTTCCACTATCCCTTCCGAACTTGCACACAAATTGTTGCCTCATAAGCTCCGCTCTTATGGATTCTTCAACATGCTCCGTCTCTGGTGTCTCAGAAGAGTTAGTGCACTATTTGCAAGGTATGCTTCTTAAATAACTATGTGAATGCTTTTTGTGTTCCCTGAGGGAAGATATTACTACCTTCCAACTAATTCCACACACTGCATTTTTCATTTACCAGACTAGAGAAAGATAGGCACTTCAACTACTTTTGGGTTCGATGTGCAAAACTTATTTGTGTAAGGATCTTTATTCTTTACCATCAGTTCGTGCATTCACTTACCTTTTGCAGTTGATACTTCGACTGATACTGTCATTTCATAACAATCTCATAAGTGACCCTATTTGCTGTGCACTGTGCTGGGTGCTTCTATTATCTTCTCTGCAAGGTATCATAATCCAAGCAGTACTTGGATCGGTGCTTCTATGCCAGATTTCCACGAGCGAGGCTTGTGGATCCGCTATGTGACCTCGATGTACTGGTCAATCACCACCCTTACAACCGTTGGTTATGGAGACTTGCATGCTGAAAATACAGGAGAGATGATTTTTGACATTTTCTACATGCTCTTTAATGTTGGACTAACAACCTATTTAATCAGAAATATAACCAATTTGGTAGTTCATGGAACTAGCAGAACTAGAAGATATGTAAGTTTCACAATGCAAAACTTGATCAATCCATTCAGATGGCAGCAAGTTGTACTTGCAACCAATATTTACTCTTGTTTTACTTTTATAGCATTAAAGATATGTACTGATCATTGCAGAGGGATACAATCCAAGCAGCCACGGGGGTTGCACAAAGAAATTAGCTTCCAGAATGCTTACAAGAACAAATGATCTCACATCTCAGTTTGAAGTTCAGGACTGACTCAGAAGGCCTCCAACAGCAAGAGACACTGGATGCTCTTCCCAAAGCCATCAGATCCAGCATTACTCACTATCTATTTTACTCACCGGTTCAAAGTGTCTACTTGTTCCATGGAGTATCTAATGACCTGCTATTCCAACTGGTAATTATTAAAATTTTCTAACTCCAGATTTTGCCAGACTGAATATCACAACATAGTGCTCTCACCTCAGTATCTCATCTTTTGTATATTTGAAGGTATTTGAGATGAAAGCCGAGTATTATCCACCCAGGGAAGATGTGATCTTGCAGAACGAAGCACCCACAGACTTTTACATACTAGTGACTGGCACAGCAGTAAAAGAGAGTTTCCACTCGAGAATTCTATTTTTTCACATAACCTAAAAAAATTACCAAGTTTTTCATCATCTCAATGAAAATATGGATTTTTTTTTGTTTGTTTGTTATATGAAATAAGAATACAATCCATGTAAATGTGTATTTACAAATTCTAGAAAAACTAACTAATTTAAAATTTGGGAATTAGACTAGCAGGTGACGTGATTCCCGATCCCTTCGCTCGATTCCTCTCCTCACATGGTGTACCCGATCAGAGTTTGGACATTAACAGTTTGAGGGTTGATTTTAGGTGTTTCGCAGTGACAAAATTGGTAGGTTGTGCAACCAAGATATCTGAAAAATGATTCAGCAATAATGCTCTAGAGTTGCCAAACAAGTGTGGAAGCCACTGCCCTCTTTTATGCACAAGGTCATTTCTTCTTTCGCTTTGCCTTTGTTTTAACGCGCTGCATATGTTGATTTGCTATTTCGCCCTACAGAGAGGGATTCATAGTCGTAACAAAAAGGCAATGGAACTAGTGGCAAAAGGGTGGAGTGCTCTACAGGAAGTAGATAGGGTTATCGACTATGCCGATCGGAATGACACTCGCCTCATCCTGCAACTCAGAGTATGGACTCACAAACTAACTGAATAATCTTTTTTCTCTCTAATCGAATGTTTTTCTTGTATCCTTCACAAGCATACACTCGCTTTCCTCTTATTTCCTATTGAATTTTCAATAGAAAGTAGATTTTTTTTTAAAAAAAAAAAATTGAAGAGAACACCTGAACAACTGAGATAGGTTCATTTCAGTGGTATGTTCTTGTTGCCAATAGGGTGCAAAGGAGAACTTTGAATTGGCTCTTGAGATTGACAACATGAATACTCATGCATGATACTGGTTGGCCAGGATGCACTTTAAGTACCATGTTCCTGGGGCTTGTAAAGCAATGTGAGTTATTGACTTCCCTAGCTTCAAATTATAGTATATGCTGTTCATAGCTTGGTCTTTGTCCATACAACAGTGCAAATGTTTCTCTCTTTTATTACTTCAATAAATATGAAATCTAAAGCCAACTTTTTTTAATCTAGAAATTAAGAATATTGGTGGATAAAACTATATGAAACTGCTCAATTCCATTTATCTTTTTATAGTTTGTTTATTGTAAAAACATAGATATACATGATATATATCACAGCCATGATATCCCAAGAGGGCTTCTAGCAACAACATTCCTCTTGGTTGTGTTTAACTGCCTCAGCAGTTTTCAGATATACTCCATGCTTGTTTTTGACAGCTTTGAAGCAGGTTATACAAGCCGAACAAATCGACCCTGCTCGATTTGGGTTTGATCTGGCTTCCGAGTATTTTATTCTGATTAGGATATGAAGCGGAAGCGGTACTAGTTTCTTTGGAGCTGGTAGGGTAGAACTACCTAGTCAAGGGGATGACAATGTAATTGGCACTTTTTCTAGTCAATGCAACTAAATTCTTAGCCTTTGTTTTTCAAATTTTCTTTTACAGAACAATATTTGCTTAGTAGTAAACTTTCATGAAATACTTTTTCCAATGATTCCATCTAAGATTTCTGGTTTCCAAGATCCATCATGTTAAAACCCTTTGCTTCTTGTGATAGTTATGTCAAATGCAGTGCCATGATGCAAATATAGTGCAAACATTCAAATATATCCTACGAGGCAAAAAAATTGAAGATGTGCTAAATCTGTTTTGCTCTTTTACCCTGTCATCTGTATGCAATATATATGCCTCACAGTATCATGCCAATCCTTCTACCATAATAGTGGATGTTGAAACAGGTGGAGACAAGGACTTTGGAAGAGTTGGAAGAGTTATTGGAATTTTCTAGTCAGAATAGAACATCCTTGACTCGGATTATGTTGGATAATATGGTGGTTCCTCTTCCAAACAGAGATGTGGATGTCTCAATGCTGAAGGATGCAGTCCAGTTGGTTAATGGTAGATTTGAGACTGAGGTAATTGGTGTTTTTATGAGAATGGCGCATGCCCATCTAATCAGTATCTCTTTTGCCTAAATTTTCATAATTTCTCTTTCAACATCTTCTTACTTGGTTCATGGTAGATTTGAGACTGAGGTAATTGATGTTTTTATGAGAATGGTGCATGCCCATCTAATCAGTATCTCTTTTGCCTGAATTTTCATAATTTCTCTTTCAACATCTTCTTACTTGGTTCATGGTAGATTTGAGACTTAGGTAATTGATGTTTTTATGAGAATGGTGCATGCCCATCTAATCAGTATCTCTTTTGCTTGAATTTTCATAATTTCTCTCTTTCAACATCTTCTTACTCGGTTCATGTTAAGGCGACTTGTGTGATCCCTGACATTGAAAATGCTCTTGAAAGCTCATGTACTGGATTGATGGTTCAGAAAGCATCCAAATTGAGCTATTACTGAGACATTTTTGACTTTTTGTGTGAATTCGCTTGCCCCACAAGCAATTATTGTTTTCTGCAATTAACTTGGCAAATACAGCAAACCATTTTCTCTATTTGTATTTAGTTTAGTTTGACCTGCATTTAACTCATTTGAAGTTAACAATAATTTATTGATGGCAGTCAACACTCTAATCATGTACCCATAGAATTTGCAATTCCTTTCTCACTGTATGTATAAGTGTTGTGCATTTGCAAATTTAATGAGGCTAGTGTGTCTGCAAACTTGAACAAACGTTCTGATAATTTATAAGCTTTATGTGTTTTTTTAGAAATGCCTTAAGGTACTTCTTAATGAATTTTCCCATGTTGTCCAGGTACTTCTATAGATTCTTCCTCATGATATTTTTGTTTAGTAGTTCGTAAATCTTAAAATCTTGTTATATCTTGATTCATCAGAGCATGGGAATGAAATTTGAGGTTTACAATCTTTGACTACTTGTTATCAATATGGCCTCACTCAAAGTATTTTATTAAGATTTTTGAATTTACGCATCACCTTCAGATTTAAGTTAGTTACTTGATTTTCATTGTCTTTGTAGGACTACTGTTATTATATATTTTCCTGGTTTCTTTTCAAAATAGTATTGTATTTTGATTTAAGTTAGTTACTATTTTGATGTTAAATTTCTTCTTACAGTTCTTCTGCTGCGCTGTATCTCTTTAAAGGCTTTTAAGCCCCTACACTATATGCAGTGAAGTCAACAACATGCGTGAAAAAGAAAAATGCTCAACTTAAGAATTCTGTTTCCACATTTGTTACGTAGAGCAGAGATAAGTTTGTGGATTATAGAGACTCCTTGAGCAACTTTGAGAAACAAATGCAGTAGTAGATTGCTGGTGCAAGCCACGCAAATCAATAAACTTCCATGGCCAAGCCGCAGTTCTTTCTTTTCCTCTCGCTGGAAATCATATCAGCAACAGCTCTGGTTGTTCTTGGTCAGTCTTCATCTGGTATGTATCGGAAAGAAATCATAATTATTCCATAATTAAACTATAACAATGACAGGATCTATCATTAGACTGCTCATAGCCTAACCTTTTGTGCAGGAGATTCAATGACGCCGAACAACTCACTTATCGATGGCCAGACCTTGATTTCAGCGGGAGGCATATTCCAGCTTGGCTTCTTCAGTCCTAATCAAGATTCGGAGAATGGATATCTAGGAATTTGGTACTACAATTGCCCGCCGGGACAAAGCATAGTATTGATGAATGTTTCTCTTTTTAAGCATTCCAATTAGTCATCTTGTTACCTGGTGCTCTTACTGCTTTTTCAACTATAATTTTTAGTCTTGGTTTACTAATATATTATTTATGTGTTTTTATAGTTTACAAATCTCAAGTACTCTAGAGTTGAAATTGATGAAGTGCGATTCGAGTGGGTTGAATGCATGCTAGATTACATTTGAAGTGTGGTTCTATCTTGATGTGTTGTTAAAAGAATGTTCTACCTTGATTCTGATATCTATTAGCTTTTGATGTAAAAAGAATATTTGTGTATTTTATGGATACTGTTGTAAGAAGAATATTTATGTAATTTATGAATATTTGTGTATTTTATATATACTGTTGAATGAAGAATATTTGTGTAATATGTGAATATTTGTGTATTTTTTTGGTTATTGTTTCGGAAATCAAATTTGTACTGTTAAAAAATACTGATATTACATCGGTTTTCCACTGCTGCAAAATCGATGTTATTAACTACTATTATATCGTCGTATACCGCTGCCAAAACTGGTGTTATTAACATACAATATTACATCAGTTTTACACCGTTGATGAAACGGTGTCGTTAAGTGATACTACACCGGTTAATAACCGATTCGAAGACCGGTGTCGTTAAGTGATACTACACCGGTTTTAATCCGATGTCTAAAATGGCAGACTTTTAACATCGGCTTCATAGACATCCGTCGAAAATGAAATAGACACCGGTGGAAAACCGATGTCTATGAGGGTTTTTGTTGTAGTGCTTGGAATTGGTCACCTGGATTTGTTTAACGACAACCTTGGAAGTCGGGTACTAGCCTCTTACTTTAAATTACTTGTTATCTTTTCTAACTAGACCTTGGTCTTTTCTCTACTCATAACTTCTCATAATCCCCTAATAGAGCTTACTAGAATACTGTAAGTATATCTAACAAGTAGAGAATTGCAAGTAACTGAGCATGCTATAAAAATAAAGCAAAGCCAATCAAACTACAAGATAAGCTTAATAGCTGTTCATGTTCAAGAAACCAAGAAACTAACACTACATACTTTAAGTTAAGGTTGTTCTTGCCTTTTTGAGTAGCAAGGAAAATGCTAAACCCATTCTAACTAAATAAAGGGCTGTTCTTGTGTTGGGTTTTTCGGGCCGCGAAAACCACTTTTTCGCGTCGCGGAAACCCCGAAACCCCCTAGCCATTGGATCCGTGCGATGAAAACTTTCAAAAATATGAGTACGAGTTTCAAACTTCGATCTACAGTAGATCTACAAAGGGAAAACATTTTATACCTTCGATGCGTGCCCTTCGCGAGTCCTGCTTGTCCAAGGTACGCCGGATCTCGAAGTTGTCAACGTAGACAACTCTCTAGTGATATCCACACGAACAAGATGTGTTCTCTAACACTCAAGGATGGAGAAGAGAGCACCCCAAGTGTGCTAGCACTTTCTAGGGCTCTCGGGTAGGATTTGAAAAGGGAGAAAGGAGAGAAAGTAAAAGAAATCTCACATACTCCTCTAGGTACCCTCCTTTGTGACCTTCACTCCACCTTATTCTCTTGGAACTCAACTCACTCACCTTCACCCTTGCTTAGAACTCATGGCAACAGCAGCAAGGAGGAAGAAAGACCAAGGAAGAAGATGATAGAATGAATGCACACATTAATACACAAAACCAAAACCTCCACACTACATTAGTGTGGCCGGCCACACCTTTTAATGTGGCCGGCCACATTAAATGGAATGGGAGGTGTAACCTCCATGAGGTGGCATACCTCATGATGTGGAGATGATGTGGCAAGGTTAGTCATGCCATGTAGGATGAGTGAACCTTCATGATGTGGCAATGCATCAAGTCAAACTTGATGTTTCAACTTCCATTTGGTCAAGTCTAAATTGACCAATTCTCTTCCTTATTGAGTCAAATCCAACCTTTGATTCAAGTCAATTTTAATTTAATGAATCTCAATTCATTAATATAAATTGACTCAATGAATCAAATTTAAATTAGACTCTTTCAACAATTGAATCTAATTGAGTCTAACTCAATAAGTCTAATTTGAATCTAATCTTTGGTGCATCATATGAACCTAATCCAATTGGTTCATCATATGAACCCAATCTCCATCCACTTGTTCTTTGTGTGTGACCCAATAGGTTCTTGTAACATTGGCAATGCTTCTAAACTCCTTTAGAAACATAAGCAATGAGCGACATCTAGCAATACATCATTGCTACCCAAGTTACAAGAATGTTGAGATCCAACATCACCTTGTGACTACTAATTGTGACTCCTCACAATATGTGACATTGTCCTTCTATCCTAGACATCTAGATTGATCAATGTGAGGCATAGACCGTGTCATCCTCTAATCAATCTAAATCTTGAACTCCAAGTAGACTCACTCGATCAAATGAGCTCAATATCTCATATTGACTCATTTGGGAATGGCCACGCACTTAGTGGTCTCACTCTATCAAGAATACCGATGTCACTCCCGTCATATGGGAGGGATAGATCCCATCTACATCACTCACATCCCTCTGCATAATTCATTACATACCCAGTAATCTCCTTTATAGTCCACCCTGTTACGGGTGACGTTTGACGAAACTAAAGTACATAACTCCTTATATAGGGAACCATGGTGACTTCAGGTCTAAGGACCAATAGTCATACTAATAGTCACATGAGAAAGTATATGACACTCATATAACGATCCATGATACTTTCTCATGGCGGGTCATTCAGTATACATTCTCCAATGCATACCCATGTGTCAACTTGATATCTCCATATCCATGACTTGTGAGATCAAGTCATCGAGTTGACCTACATGCTAGTCTTATTGCATTAACATTGTCCCTGAATATTAATACTCGACTAGGAATGATTAAGAGTAGTGTTCCCTATATCATCTCACTATCGGTTCAACTAACCGATTGATATAGGTGAGAACCGTCTACTCAAGGATGTTATTATACTTAGTTTATTTGGCACCAATACAAGTAAGTATGATAACCAAAAACCAAATGCCTTTATTTATATAGAATATGATACAACAAGTCCAAAATACAATCATCAAATGATTGGCTCTAGGGCTCTAGCTAACATCTTGCTCTTTGAGTAGCAAGGAAAATGCTATTCATGCTTACGGTAGTACAGGAAGATTACAAATCTGCAAGGAACTAAATACTAGGATGCTAGATAAGGTAGCAAGACAAACAAATCCCGAATCCTGGTAATATGGCTGTTCATGCTAACCAAAATAAGCAAAGAATTCAGAATTGTAATGCTGGAATGAAATAGGGCTATTCGTATTTAAGAATAGCACCAAAAACTAATATTGCCACTTAGAAAACCTGCTGATCATGCCTACTAATTAACCAGGATTACCTAAGATTGAAATGATAAAGATCAAGGGATGTTTATTGTAACGCCCACCCTTCTTACCCAAGGGCGGCGCTACGATCTTATACTACTTACGTACATGCTTTAGTTATACTATAACAGCGAAAAATTTTAAATCATTCCTCTTATTTAAATAAGCATGATATCACATATTCTGATTAGTTCGAATGTGCATATATTGATCATATAACTAAAAATATTAATTTGTCCGAATCGTTCTTGCCGAGCCACCACCACACACATCACTATCTGCTCCTCCTGCTGCTCCGTCGTTCCGAATATCCGTCCCCCATATCTGCGGTACAAGGAAAGTAAGCTATGAGCACTCATGGCTCAGTAAGTTCCTTTCCTACTCACTAAAACCGAATTCATATCATTGCATATCAATATCATGCGAGGTATCATAAGCATACGACATACAAGGGTATCATATTCATATTCATATAATATCACATGACATTATATCTAATCATCAGATAATTCAAGCACATATGTAGGCAATGCATCATGAATTTGAAAACTTATACTTATAAGTACTTGAAATTAATATCATCATTAGAGGGGATCCCGGTTTGTACCACATACATAATGTGCGCGCTTCATAGGTAGGTCCAAGGTAGCAAGTCTTGAACCCTACCATGCATACATACTAGGCCCGAGTCTTACTCCATCGACCTAGGGCATTCAGAGGCCCATTACTGACGAGGCCCGAGTCTTACTCCATCGACCCCGGGGCGTTTACGAAGCCCACCCTTGGTACAAACCATACAAAAAAAATAACTTATCATGCATAACTATCATATCATGTCCCTAACAATCTTTCATGCATTTCCTTTTTCATTTCTTTTCATTATGTATAGCATTTCCTATGCTATAACATATCATTACGTAACATAATTTCATTTCTTCTCATTATGTATAGCATTTCCTATGCTATAACATATCATGGCATATTACGTAACATAATTTCATTTCTTCTCATTATGTATAGCATTTCCTATGCTATAACATATCATGGCATATTACGTAACATAATTTCATTTCTTCTCATTATATATAGCATTTCCTATGCTATAACATATCATGGCATATTACATAACATAATTTCATTTCTTCTCATTATGTATAGCATTTCCTATGCTATAACATATCATAGCATATTACATAACATAATTAGCATAATTTCATTTCTTCTCATTATGTATAGCATTTCCTATGCTATAACATATCATGGCATATTACATAACATAATTTCATTTCTTCTCATTATGTATAGCATTTCCTATGCTATAACATATCATGGCATATTACATAACATAATTTCATTTCTTCTCATTGTGTATAGCATTTCCTATGCTATAACATATCATAGCATATTACATAACATAATTTCATTTCTTCTCATTATGTATAGCATTTCCTATGCTATAACATATCAGGCATATTACATAACATAATTTCATTTCTTCTCATTATGTATAGCATTTCCTATGCTATAACATATCATGGCATATTACATAACATAATTTCATTTCTTCTCATTATGTATAGCATTTCCTAGGTTTCTTTCCCTTTTTCTTTTATTTTCCTTCATGGCCGAAACCTACCAGTCCTTAAGCTAGGTTTCTTAAGTGGCCTAAAGCATGGAAAGCCTAAGTAAATGTCATGGCAAAAGTTACTAAGAACATCATACACAAAATTGGATCATAAACAAGCTAGGACTCTTGTGATCTTACATGTCTTATATCATGTAACTAATTTTCTACATTCCAATTAAATATGAGAGCATTAATCAACTTTCATATCATAATATCACAGAGGTCTTGAGCATATTAATATTTTTGTTTAGGCTAATCTAAGCTATCCCTTTTATCATGGCCGAAAAACCCTAAAAAGAGTTCATGAGTTTCTAGCAATGTGAACACCCTTTAAGAAACTTTATATCCTATCATAGGAGCATGTTTAGTCTTTCTAACCCTTAACCTTTCTGGTCCGAAGCATACAAGTGAGTTTTCTTTTGGTTCCAATTAATTTCCAAGCAAGAAAACCATAGAAAGGTCCTTAGCATTTCATAGAAGGAACCTTGCACTAGTTTGGTTAGACTATAATCTTCCTAGCCTCTTTAAAATATTTTTGGTTAAATCCTAGGGTTAGATACTCCTCTGATCATACATCATATCAGTATAAAATCATGGAAAAGAATCCTTCTACATAGCATAGAAAATCTTATCATGAAATGAGGTCTTGTTTAAATCATCTTAGATTTGAAAACCTTTTCTTTAGCCGAATTTTCTTAAATTCTTTCCTAGGTTTTCTAATCCTTATAAATCCGAAAATCACATAAAAGCCTTGTACCACAGGTGAGGGGAAGCTTACTTTCTTTGCTTAAGTTTCCTAGAGTTGAGAACTTGCTTGTCGACCTTTCTTCCTTGCTTGCTTTGCTCGGCACCAATGGAGGAAGAAGTGGCTAGGTCTTTTGGTGGAGAGGAGGAGGAAGAAGAGGAGGCTTCTTCCTCTTGTGTTGCTCGGCAACAAAAAGAAAGAAAGAAAAGAGGGAGTGTCTCGGCACCTCTAGGAGAAGAGGAGGAGAGTGAGTTGAGGATGAAGCCACCCCTCCATGCCTATTTATACAAAAATGAGGGGAGGAAAACTTGACTTGATTCATCCTCCTTATTTATTTCTCCTCTTTAATGATAAGAATATTCTAGAGAAATGCTTCTTGAATTCTCTCTTTTCTTTCCTTTAATTTCTCTCTTTTCTTTCCTTTAATTAAAATTCCTATCTCTCCTCTTACAATATCCTCTCCTATCACACTTGGTTAACATATGCATGCATCCACAAGAGAACCAAGGATCAAAACTTGGTTATGTATATTTTTACTTCTTTTTACTTCCTTTTCCTTTTAAGTAAAAAGAATCCTTTCTTATTCTTAACTACTTAGTCCTTTCTCTCCTTATCAATAATTCTCCTATCCCCTTTGATATCCTATACATGTTCCTTACAAGAGGTCCAAGGTTCAATCCTATTTCTCTTCTAACATATTATTGATATTCTTTTGTACATAATAATTCATATATCACCATATTATGCATTATGCATAAATATTTCATACACATATATATTATCTCATATTCCTTCCTTTTGTTTACATTAATTCCATGTATTATAAATATAGATGATTTATATTCTCAACTTTATTTTCTTTCATAAAGTTTTAATCATCTAAATCCTTCCAATCTTAATATTCAACTTAGAATATTTACACCTTCTTTTCACTACCTTCAAACTCTCATTATCCTTACTTTCTTATCTAGGCTTTCTAGGGGTGTTACATTTATGCCCATTTGCATGCCCCAAAAGAAAACTAAACTTGCTGGAATTTATGGGCAGTAGGTAAATGCACAAGGATATAACACTGAAGTGCTAAAGGCATTCTTAAAACATGAACTACGTGCTAGAATTAGAGGACTATTTGGATTATCACAATTGAAGCATATCAATCACAAAACTCAAAATTCTCATGCAAATAGGTATGACTGTTCGGCTTGACAAACAGAGCAAGGAAGGAACCCAAAACCAACTAAATCCCTAGCAATGAAATCTCTGTTTGACAGGTTCTGTAAGCAAGGAAAGGAAAACCCGAATACTCAAAGGCAACCGAAACTTCCTGCTTAAGTACAAGTTGTCTCTGCCACTTGGGAAATTAGCTACAAGGTCCAACCGAAAACTTAGAATACATGGCAAAATATCTAAGCAGCAACTGAAAGAAAGAATGAAAAGCAAACCCTAGCATCATCTATTCGGCACCGCAAATTCCGTGAGCAAGGAAATGAAAACCTAAAGCTCGGAACTACTCCTACCACAGGTGAGTAGTACTTACACTTGTTCTTGCACTTACAACCGACGGAATGGTTCTAGGGGTTCGGAGGAGGTGAAGATCTCGACGATCCCTTCCTATCCGCGTGTTCTCCTTGACGAGGTGGTCGCGGGTTTATGGAAGCCTGTCGGAAAGAGCCTCTCACCGGCTGTCGCCCCTTTTCGCCCGGGAGAGGAGACTGTCGTCACGAGGGATAAGGGGAGGGGAATTAGGTTTAGGGGAAATAATATCTCCAAATTTTCCCTAACTTATCCCTTTTATAACTCTCGGTATTTCTATCATCTATTACTACTTAAATCTATTCCGCTCTCTAATTGTTTATGAAACACTTGCAGAACAGTTGGCTAGCTGGATTTGGTTAAGGTTTGGTTCGGTCTGAGGTCTCCAGTTCGAATCTCGGCTTGAACATTATTTTTGTCAAAACTTCTTTCGTTTTGTAAAAATATCAAACGACTTCCAAAAATTTTTGTAAAAATACTCTAAAAATTTCTAAAAATCACTAGAATATTTCTATAGCATTTCTAAGTATTAATAAGGACTTTTAGAACTTGAAATAGGGAAAATTGGGTTGTTACAGCTCTAAGATAAAGATGTAGCATCTAGGCAAAGAGCGATGAATTCAAATATAGAATCCATGTATTCTAATAAATTCTGGGAGCTTATAGAACCACCAAATGGTGTAAAAACCATTGGGTGAAAATAAGTCTACAATAGAAAAAGAGGGACAGACGGGAAGGTGGAAACTTTCAAAGCAAGTCTTGTTGACAAAGGGAAACCTTTTACCGGTAGTCATGCTTAATTCTATCCAGATTCTTTTATCTATTGTTGCTCATATGGATTATGAGATTTGGCAAATGGATGTCAAGACAACTTTCCTTAATGGAAGTCTTGAAGAAAGCATCCATATAAAGCAACCAGAGAGGTTCATTGCAAAGGGCAAAGTGCATCTAGTATGTAAGCTCAAACGATCTATTTATGGACTGAAGCAAAGATTCAAGGTCTTGGAACATCCGATTTAATGAAGTAATCCAGACCTATGGATTCATTCAGTGTCTGGATGAGTCTTATGTATATAAGAAGTGTGATGGAAAAGTGGTGGTATTTCTTGTACTATACGTAGATAACATATTTGGTAGTTGGAAACAATATCAAAGTGTTGTCAGAAGTAAGGGTATGGTTGTCCAAATAATTCGATATGAAGGACTTGGGAGAATGCACATATTCTTGGGATCAAAGTAATAAGGGATCGCAAGAAAAGAATATTATGATTATCCGAAGCTTCATATATCGATACGATCCTAGCTCATTTTAGCATGCAAGACTCCAAGAAAGGTTTTCTACCTTTTATACATAGAGTAACTTTATCTAAAGAGATGTCTTCGAAGACATCAAAGGAGATAGAGGACATGAAGGTAGTTCCTTATGCTTCGACTATCGGAAGCCTAATGTATGCAATGCTGTGTACGAGACCGCATATCTGTTTTGCCAAAGACATGGTTAGCAGATATCAAAGTAACCATGGATAAGGACATTGGACTATTGTAATGCATATATTGAAGTACCTAAGAGGGACTAAAGATTATATGCTAGCTCACAAAGTAGATGATTTGCTCCCTGTGATGGATTTTTGACTTCAAATCAGAAAGGGACAATAGTAAGTCGACCTCGAGGTTTTGTGTTTACTTTAGGAGGTGAAGTCATAACTATGGAGGAGTGTTAAGCATAGGTGTTTTTTGGACATAGAAGCTGAGTATGTGGCAGCCTCAGAAGCAGCCATAGAAGCTAAATGGCTCAGTAACCTCATGATGGACTTGGATGTGATTCCTGGCTTGCCTAAAATTATTTGGTGCAGTAGCAAACCCGAAGGAACCACGATCCCATAAGGCAAGTAAACACAATAGAGCGCAAGTACCACCCAATACGAGACATCGTATAATGAGAAGAAGTTGTTGTCACGTAGATTGCATCAGGTGATAACCTGGGAGATCCTTTCACTAAGGCCCATAAGGCAAGAGCTTTAGATGGGCATGTTAAAGGGATGGGAATCAGATGTATGGCAGGATATATGGCAGCATAGTCTTTTAGTATAAGTGGGAGATTGTTGGAATGTATACTAAAAGCCTAGCTTTTTGTATAAACATTTTCTTAGAAATAAGAATCATATTGGTCAATATCTACATTTATATGCTAAATATAGTTGTTCAATTAATTTATATTATAGATAACATGGTGTGTGGTGTCACACACAGAAGATTATGTTATCGGTTCTTTATGAATTATAAACAGTAGTTCACGACTAAGATGGAAAGAAACAAACTGTTGGAATAGTCATAGTATAATTAGGTATTAGTTTATCTTGACTAATAAATTACACTAGTACACTCTAAGTGTATTGAGTAGGACCATTTAATGTAAGTTCTTTTTATACTGACTTAATAAAAGAACAAGGCCTTAGTTATTTTGGAAGTGTGTGCTCTTAATCCTAATATAATAACAATTCCATATATTTAGTATATATTTCTTTGACTTATCAAAGAGTGAGATTTAGCTCGATAAAACAATTGGCCCGATATGTTGGGAAATGATATTACTTATAGTGTGCTGTTGATTATAGAAGGAAACTATGTCCTAGTAATCTAGGTTGATAATGCCCCCAAGAGGAGCTCATTAGGATTGTCATGTTAAACCCTGCAGGTGGACTTAGTCCGACATGACGATAAGGTTAAGTGGTACTACTCGTGGACTAAGAAATTAATTAAAGTGAGTTGTCAGTAACTCATTTAATTAGTGGGCATTCGACATCTTAAACACAGGGAGATTAACACACTCATAATAAGAAGGAGCCTAAAACGTAATTTGGGATTGGTGTGGTAGTTCAATAATAATTTCTTAATAGTATGAATTATTATTGATGGAATTAAGTTGGGTGTTCAGGGCGAACACGGGAAGTTTAATTTCATCGGGAGACCAAAACCAATTTCTCCTCTCGGTCCCTATCGTAGCCTCTTATTTATAAAGTATTATACCCACCTATACCCACCTTTATACCCATCCTAATGGGGCCGGCCAAGCTAGCTTGGAACCCAAGCTAGGGGTCGGCCAAGACCAATAGGATAAGACAAGTATGTGGTCGACCAATGCTTGGAACCCAAGCATGGTGTGGCCGACCCTAAGAAAATTAAAAGGATTTTTATTTTAAAATTTTTCTTATGTGGATTCCATGGTTTAAAAGAGAGTTTAAAATTTAAATATTTCCTTTTATAGCTTTCTACAAAAGATTGAGAAAAGATTTGATATCTTTCCTTATTTGTAGATTGAAAGGAAGATTTTAATTTTGATAAAACTTTCCTTTTTTGTAACCATGTTCATGATTTAAAAAGAGAGTTTAAAAATTAAATATTTTCTTTTATAAGTTTCTACAAAAGATTAAGAAAATATTTGATATCTTTCCATATTTGTAGATTGTAAGGAGATTTTAATTTTAAATGTACTTTCCTTTTTGGAAATCATCCACATGTTTTATGGAGAAATTTTAATTTATATATTTCCTTTTATAACCAACCATGAAGGGATAAATTATTAGATGAATTTTTATTTTAAAATTTCTGGAAACAAATTAGAAGTTTTAATTCATGTTAAAACATTCCTTGTTTGAGATTATGAGGTGGCCGGCCATATTGTTTTAAGAAAAGGAAATATGTTTTAATTAATTAAATTTTCCTTTTCATGGCAAAGTAATAAGGAAGTTTTTTATTTAAATTTTCCTTTTTTTCCAAGACCAAGGATTATAAAAGAGGGGGTAGGGGTGCCTTCATAAAAAAGAACTCTATTCTATTCTCCTCCTCTTTTCCTTGGTGGTGTGGTCGGCCCTTCTAGTTCTCCCATCTCCTTTTTCTTTCTTCTCCTTGGCTAAAACTCTTCATCATTTGGAGCTTGGAAGTTGGCCGGATATTACTTGGAGAAGAAGGAGAGAAAGGAGGCTTTGTTTCTTGCATCCCTTGGAGCTTGGAGGTGGTAGTCGAACCTCTGCATCCTTGGAGGAGTTTTTGGTGGGCGAAACATGGTGAGGAAGAAGAAGTGCTTGGGTGGTTCTCATCTCGGTAGATCGTTACCCATACAACGTCCGAGATAAGAAGAGGAATACGGTAGAAGATTAAGAGGTTGTTGCATACAAAGAAAGGTATAACTAGTAATTATTTTTCTCATCATACTAGTTTTTCTTTGTATGAATTCCAAACACAAGATGCATATGATTCTAGATTTTTAGATTAGATATTCGAGTTTGTGTTTTTTTGTTGTTTTTAATTTGTGATTCGATTGTTCTTTTGTAGCACCTAGAGTTATATATAGGAAATTAAATATTAGATTTCATTAAAAGACTTTTCTAGGAAGTGGTGGTTGCTTCCATATCCAAGAAGGCCTAGTGCCTCGCCATGTTTAACACAGGAAGCCGATTTCAAATTAATATTTTAATTAAATTTATAACGATGGATTTGGATCAATAATGTTAATCATCTTTGCGATCCAAGTCTAAACCATTAAGAACATATAAGTTAAATTGGAATCAATAATGTTAAGTTCCATTTACGATTCCTAATTTAATTTCTAAAGAACACAATGGGTGGTTAGGAAAGGTTCGACACTTGTATAAAATTTTTGTACAATGGAACTGCGATCTTCCTAGGACATATATTATTCATACAAAATTCATGGTGTTTTGAGGTGTTGATGAATTTAAATAATATTGTTTGAGGAATCCTTAGTCATATTAACTTGAGTAGGATTCAAAGGCTAATAGCCGATGGACTCTTGGGTTCATTAGTGTTGGAAAACTTTCCAACCCGCAAATCTTACTTGGAAGGAAAAATGACCAAGAGACCTTTTAAGGCCAAGGGGTATAGAGCAAAAGATGTGTTGGAATTGATTCATTCTGATTTGTATGGACTTATGACTATCTAGGAAAGAGGTGGTTTCAAATATTTTGTCTCTTTTATATATGACTGTTCGAGATATGGGGACATTTACTTGATGCGTCGCAAGTCTGAGTGCTTTGATAAGTTCAAAGAGTACAAGACTAATATAGAGAAACGTCATGGTAAAAGTATCAAGACACTACAGTTTGATCGTGGTGGCGAGTACCTCTCAGGAGAGTTTAGGAATTACTTATCAGAGGTTGTGATTCAATCCCAATTGTCTGCACTTGGTACACCCCAACAGAATGGTGTGGCAGAACAAAGGAATATGACTCTTATAAAAATGGTTAGATCGATGATGAGTTATTAAGAATTACCAAATTCGTTCTGGGGATATACTTTAGAAACGACAGTGTACATTCTGAATTTGGCACCTTCTAAATCAGTACCCTCTACTCCTACGGAATTGTGGAATGAGTGTAAGCCTAGTCTGAGTCATGTTCGGATATGGGGTAGTCCAGCATATGTGCTGAAGAGAGATGCTGATAAGTTGGAATCTCGTACAAAAGCTCGCCTGTTTATAGGTTATCCTAGAGGAATGAAAGGTGGTTTGTTTTATAGTTTTAAAGATCAGAAGGTCATTGTTAGCACTAATGCCTGATTTTTAGAAGAGGACTATATAATAAACCACAAGCCCATGAGTGAAATTATTCTAGAAGAAATGAGAGAGGACACGTCTACTTTAGTACCAACAGTGCAAGATGAAATATCATAAGAAATTGCAACACGTATCACAAATGATACACAACTATAAGGCAACCTGAAAGATTCATGTTTTTGGGAGAGTCTTCGGACTTGATCCCAGGTAAACATGAACCTGATCCCTGAACATATGACGAAGCACTCCAAGATTAAGATGTAGCATCTTGGCAAAGAGCAATGAATTCAGAAATAGAATCTATGTATTCAAACAAAGTTTGGGAGCTAGTAGAACCATCAAATGGTGTAAAAGCTATTAGATATAAATGGATCTACAAAAGAAAAAGAGGGATAGACGAGAAGGTGGAAATATTCAAAGCAAGGCTTGTTGCGAAGGGGTATACTCAGAAAGAGGGAATAGATTATGAGGAAACCTTTTCACCAGTAGCTATGCTTAAGTCTATCCGGATACTCTTATCTATTGCTGCTCATATGGATTATGAGGTTTGGTAAATGGATGTCAAGACAGCTTTCCTTAACGGAAGTCTTGAAGAAAACATCCATATGAAGTAACCAGAGGGGTTTATTGCAAAGGGCAAAGAGCATCTTGTATATAAGCTCAATCGGTCTATTTATGGGCTGAAGCAAGCTTTAAGATCTTGGAACACCCGGTTTAATGAAGTAATCTAGTATTATGGATTTATTCAGTGTCTGGATGAGTCTTGTGTATATAAGAAGTGTGACGGAAATGTGGCGGTATTTCTTGTACTATACGTAGATGACATTTTATTAATCGGCAACAATGTCAAAGTGTTGTCAGAAGTAAGGGTACGGTTGTCCAAGCAATTTGATATGAAGGGCTTGGGAGAATGTGGACATATTCTTGGGATCAAAGTAATAAGGGATCACAAGAAAAGAATGTTGTGTTTATCCCAAACTTTATATATCGATACTATCCTAGCTCGTTTTAGCATGCAAAACTCCAAGAAAGGTTTTCTACCTTTTCGGCATCGTGTATCTTTATCTAAAGAGATATCTCCTAAGACATCAAAAAAGATAGAGGAAATGAAGTCAATTCCTTATGCTATAGGAAGCATAATGTACGCAATGTTAAACACGAGAGTGGATATTTATTTTGTTGTGGGCATGGTTAGAAAATATCAAAGTAATCTAGGATAGGGACATTTGACTGTCGTAAAGTATATATTAAAGTACCTGAGAAGGACTAGAGATTATATACTAGTTTACCAAACAGATAATTTGCTCCCTATGGGTTACACGGATTCTGACTTCCAATCAGATAGGGACAATAGTAAGTCTACCTCAGGTTATGTGTTTACTTTAGGAGGTGAAGCCATAGCATGGAGGAGTGTTAAGCAGAAATTTTTATAAGGTATGGGGGACTGTAACACCCATAGGGTACTTAGCAGGATTTTAGATATATTTTTATCATAATAAAAATAAATAGGCCTTATGTGTAAATTTGCAAAAATGATAAAACAAAATAGAACCAAAAAGAGATGACCAAGGTTTGAAACTTGGATCTCTTATTAGATATATGTAGATGTAAACAAATAGACCAAGAGAAGTTATTATTAAAGAGAGAAGTAACAATATAGTTAAGAGTAAGAGAAGAGTTGTTTTTTTTCATTGAGAAAGAAAGTTAGAATAGCCTTCTCCCTCTCAAAAGAAAAGTGGATTCTTGCTTCCTCTTTTCATTAAGGAGAAATAAAAGAAAGGAGAAGGAAAAGTACATTTTCCCTTCCTTCTCTCATGATGAATAAAAGGGAAATTTAAAGAGGAAAACTCATTTTCTCCTCTTCCTCCTCCCTCCTTCTCCTCACCGTGACCAAGACCTCTCCTCATCTCTCCTTGCCAAAATCCAAAAGCAAAGGAGGACCCCTCTCTAGGAAGGCTCCACAAGCAAGATATTTCCCTTAAGTAAATCAAACAAGGATGTAAGTATTCCCTCACCTGTGGTACAAGTTGCTTACGGTATTTTCGAAAGATTTGAACTCTTGAAATTAAAAATAAAAAGAGAAGAAACCATGCTCATGAATCTTAGTAGGTTATGATATGAATTTAGTTAGAAAAAAATTATGTGTATGATGTTTAAGCTTGATCTTCTTATTAATATGTTTATTGACCTTCTCTTTTCTTTTATAAGGTTCGGCCATGATGAAAATTTAGGGTTCATGAAGCTTAAAACTTAATTTAACATGCTCATGGATTTATTTATGATGTGTTATGAAATTAGCTAGAGATTCATGTTTATATGTTGTTTAGAAGTTATTTTCTTGCTTGAGGAAGTTTCGGCCATGATGAAATGTTAGGGTTCATAAAGCTTAAAACCTAAATTACCATGCTCATGGATTTCTTTATGATGTGTTATGAAATTAGCTAGAGATTCATGTTTATATGTTGTTTAGAAGTTTAACTCTTGCTTGAGGAAGTTTCGGCCATGATGGAAATGTTAGGGTTCATGAAGCTCAAAACCTAAGTTAGTATGCTCATAAACCTCCATATGATATGTTATGAAATTAGCTAGAGATTTATGTTTACATGTTGCTTATATGTTTACTTTTAAGCTTATGAAGTTTAGGCCATGATAGAGTTTTAGGGTTTCATCAAGCTCTAAACCTAATTTAGCATGTTCATAGGCTTCCTTGTGATATGTTATCAAATTGGCTAGGTATTCATGTTCAAAGGTTGCTTAGAAGTCTACTTCTTGTTGTATGATGTTTTGGCCATGATAACTTTTTAGGGTTCATGAAGCTCAAAACCTAAGTTAGTATGCTCATAGACTTTCTTATGATATGCTATAAAATGTGATAGAAACTCATGCTTATATGTTGCTTAGAAGTTCATTCCTACTTGATGAGGTTTCGGCCATGATGAATTTTTAGGGTTTCATCAAGCTCCAAACCTAATCTAGCATGCTCATAGATTCCTTTATGATATGTTATCAAATTGGCTAGGTATTTATGTTCATATGTTGCTTAGAAGTTTACTTCTTGTTGTATGATGTTTCGGCTATGATGAGGTTTTAGGGTTCATGAAACTCAAAACCTAATTTAGTATGTTCATAGACTTCTTATGATATGTTATGAAATTAGCTAAGTATTCATGTTGTATGTTGCATAGAAGTTACCTTTTGTTATGAACTCTCGGCCATAACTATAACCTAGGATTCAAGAAAGTTTAAACTTAAACTTAACAAGCCATGAATTTTCCTTATGATATGATATGAAGGTAGTTGCTATTTTTATGCTCATGTAGAACTTAATTCCATACTCTTAGGGGTTCGGCCACAACTAAGTTAAAAGGGCTAAGAAGCTTAGAACCTACTACCTATGCTCATGACATTCTTATTAGATTATGACATGAATTTGATTTAAGGTTCATATGCTTATATGTAGTTGTGACCTAACACTTAGCATGTTGACTCTCGGCCACCATATAAAACTAGGGTTAGAGACCCAATCATGACCTTGCTAGGTGTCTCACATACTAGAATATGAACTAGGAGATGCTAGTAAATGTTTTCCATGTATGATTATGGTTGCCTACGATAATTTATATACTTAATTAGGGATGCTCATGAATTATGCATGATGATGGCCCTTATGATATGTTTTATGTTTAAGTATGCATGCTTTATGACAAGACCAGTAACATGTTTAATTATGTATGTTATGAATTATGCATGATATGATTCTTATGATGACTATGTACTCAAGCATGTATGATTTCAAAGATGTTGCATGCTCATTTATGTAAGCTTATGAACCAAGCATGATAATGGTTTTATATGATGTCTATGTGCCAAGAATGTATGCCTTATGATATGATAAGAAAATGGCAAAGAGTTGCTTTCCTTAAGTTGGGATTAAGAGCACTCTTCATGTTAAGACAAGAGCATGACATCTATGATGATATGATATGACAGTTATGATGATACAATATGCATGACATGTACTTTACTTTGTATGACATGTACCAAGGGTGGGCTCCATAAGCGCCCCTAGACCGACGGACTATGAACGGGTCTAGTAAAAAGGGATGAGCTCCTTAGTACGCCCCTAGGCCGACGGACTATGAACGGGTCTAGATCCCTAGTATGTTCGGGGCTAGCTACCTTGTCCTAGGGATTGCACGCATTTATGCATGTATGTGGTACAAGCCGGGCCCTCATGATGATGATATTATGTTCAAGTATTAAAAGATATGTTTAAAGACATCTTGCACTCGACATGGCATATGTTTTAAAAGGACATTTTGCATAATGCACCCATGCATATATGATATGTTTCCTTTATGTTTCATGTAATCTGATGATATGTTATGCTTCTCATGACTCTCCTTATATGTTTCCTTTATTTATGATATGTTAGAAATATGGTTCATAAGGATATGTTATGATCAGAAATTATGCTCACATTTTATATTGATAGATGATTATGTTTTCAACGATGATATGCTTATATGATTATGCTTGAGATACGATTTTTGTGAGTAGGAAAGAATCTTACTGAGCTAGTGTGCTCATAGCTTACTTCCTTGTACCACAGATAAAGGCAAGGGATGGATGACCTAGGGAGCTGCAGGAGAGGCAAGGAGGTGTGTATGACAGTGGCTCGGCTGAGACAAATAAGACCTGCTATAATATTTTGTTATGTTTGACATGAACCATTTGTATTTATATTACATTCCAGTATAACTTTAAGATATTTCCGCTGCTTTATGTTATAAGAAAGAAATTTTGAATATGTATGTATCCTGGAATAGTTAAGTAAGCCAGTAGCCCCGTCCCTTTGAGTAGCAGGGAGGGCGGATGTTACAGATTGGTATCAGAGCCAAGTTAGCCTTCCCACTGCACACACATCGAGTCTCTTTCTGCCGCTCCAAGTAAGAAATTATATATTTTTTTATGCTTAGTATATTTCTTTTATGATGCTTATGCTCAATTTATTTATTTATGTTATTTATGATGTTTATGCTCAGTTTATTTATTTATTTTAATTATGATGCTTATGCTCAGTTTATTTATTTTGCTTATGCTCAGTTTATTCATTTTATATATGATGCTTTAGTAGTAAACATGCTTACATTATTCTTTTAAGTCACAGTTTTAGTTTAGGTTGCATGATGGTATGTTAGGGATGATAACACAACAAATTTACAAATAGATAGAAATGACATTAACCTTTTGTTAGTCTGGTTAGGAATGATAATAACTTACGCTAGCTCTATTGTCATTAATGAAGATAAGGATGGCTAGAAGACATAATACCAGAGCAGAGGAAACAACACCTCCACGATCATGCATGTATTCACAGGCTCCAGCGTCAAGTTACGGAACAACAACAAATCATCGCTTCTCTGAATCAGAGGGAATCCTCACTTGCGAGACACAGGATGTAGCACCGATAGTACCTAGTATACTTTATTACCCCAGGCCGTACTGCAGCCCATCAGTGGTTCGTCAGAGGCATATTCGCAAGAAAACCAGCTCTCGAAGCTAAACCTGGAACCATGGGGACAGGCTTCGGTTCAAGACGTGGAGAGCATAGTGGAGTTCTTGGATTGGCCTACGAACGAGAAAGTCAAATGTGCATCATTCTGCGAGATGCCGTGTGGTGGGACGAGTGAAGGCAAAAGACAAGTAAATTAGATGGCGTGAGGACGACTTGAGACGAAATTCTTGAAGAATTTTTCCATATGAGTCACAAATAAACACTATGATGAATTCACCGAGTTCCGGCAAGGTGATCTAGTCAATGAAGCCGTTAAGAAATTCAACCGCCTAGCACTCTGTGCCCGAGTTGGTCAAGGCAGAGAGAAAGGGTCGGACTCATCAAGATGCTCACACGAGATAGCCACGTGGTGCGGAGTTAATAGACCACAGACCATCGAAGAATTAATCAGCAGCGCTCTGATCACGGAATATTATCAGAAAGCAATGAATGAGGGCAATAATCAGACTCAGTCAGGGGGACAGAAATCACAAAGTAACCGAACCAGCTGGAAAGGAAATCACAGTGGCAAGAGGAATCAATGGAGTGATTCCAAGAGTGGTCCAGCAAGCAAGCAACTCATGTTCCCTCAATGTACTACTTGCGGAAAGAAGCACCCGGGGACATGCCGCATAGGTACAAACAGATGCTACAACTGTGGAATGGAAGGACATATGGCTCGGAACTGCCCTACACAGATCCAGACACCTATCCCTCCGCAGGTCCAGAACAAAGGTGCGCTTCCACAGCTACACATGATGCAAGCTGCAATAGAAGACCCGCAGATAAGCCAAGGGAGACTGGAAGCTCTGCCAGTAACGACGAGTGCCAGAATTTTCTCCATCACCAAGGAGGATACGACGAATGCTTCTACGGTCGTCACAGGTCAGCTGCCTAACTTTAGTCAGTATACTAAAGTCTTATCTGATATTGAAAGTAAATCGTTATCTAATACTGAAGGCGAATCGATGGTCAAAATTATTGGGAAGCTGAGAAACATTACGCGTCACTGGGTCGAAAACATGTCCGGGCAACTCTCCACCTTGACCTTAGCACCGAAATTATTCGACAATATATTAGAGAAGCAAACTAGTGACCAAAGTCTCCAAAGAATTAAGAAAGAAACCTTAGAGGGAAAGAATGACGGGTTCCGTATCGCGGATAGTGGAATATTATATCTCAGGGACAGATTATGTATTCCTGAGGATCCAGAGCTGAGAAAGAAGATACTGGAAGTAGCCCATGCAGCACCCTATGTGATGCATCCGGGTTCCACCCAGATGTACCAAGATCTGAAAAAGAAATTCTGGTGGTCCGGTATGAAAAGAGATGTGGCTCAGTATGTCAGTACCTGTTTGACCTGCCAGCGGGTTAAAGCAGAACACCAGAGACCTAGAGGATTACTGCAGCCAATCCGAATTCCAGAATGGAAATGGGAAGATATCTCTATGGATTTCATCTCGGGATTACCCAAGACGACAAATGGTTACGACGCTATATGGGTAATCGTAGACAGATTGACAAAATCTAGCCACTTTCTGGCAATTAAGATGACCTATTCTGTTGAGCAATTAGCTCAATTATACGTCAAAGAAATTGTCAGATTACATGGGATTCCTAAGACCATTATTTCTGACCGAGATGGTCGTTTTATTTCACATTTTGGCACCAAGCTATTGTTCAGCACTGCCTTCCACTCTCAGACCGACGGACAAACAGAAAGGGTGAATCAAGTACTAGAAGACATGCTACGGGCTTGCGCCTTAGATTTCAAAGGGAGTTGGTACCGATATTTAAGTTTAGCGGAATTCGCCTACAACAATAGTTATCAGGCTACTATCGGAATGACACCCTACGAGGCTCTGTATGGAAGGAAATGTAGATCCTCTATATGCTGGTACGAAGGTGGTGAGAAGAAGGAGATGGGAGTTCAAAAGAATTCATTGACAACACCACCCGGGCTATACAGAACATCCGCAAAAGAATAGAAACAGCTCAGAGCCGACAAAAGAGTTATGCAGATAAAAGACGAAGGCCCTTAGAATTCAGTGTCGGAGATGCAGTGTTCCTTAAGGTAGCTCCTATGAAAGGAGTGATGAGGTTCGGAAAGAAAGGAAAACTAAGCCCACGTTATGTAGGCCCATATCAAGTTCTGAAAAGAGTGGGCAAGGTGGCCTACGAACTAGCGCTACCTTAGGAGATGTCAGCTATCCACAATGTGTTCCATGTTTCGGTGTTAAAGAAATGTATTCCGAGCGCTGACCAGGTGATCAAACCCCAAACCGTACAAGTGCAAGAGGATCTAAGTTATGTAAGTCGACCAGTACAGATATTGGATCGAAGTATCAAAAGACTAAGGAACAAAGAGGTACCATTAGTAAAGGTCCTGTGGTAAAATCAACAGTTCGAAGAAGCCACATGGGAGCGAGAAGACGATATGAGGCAAAAGTACCCGAAACTATTTTAAGTTCGAGGACAAACTTTTATAAGGTATGGGGGACTGTAACACCCATAGGGTACTTAGCAGGATTTTAGATATATTTTTATCATAATAAAAATAAATAGGCCTTATGTGTAAATTTGCAAAAATGATAAAACAAAATAGAACCAAAAAGAGATGACCAAGGTTTGAACCTTGGATCTCTTATTAGATATATGTAGATGTAAACCAATAGACCAAGAGAAGTGATTATTAAAGAGAGAAGTAACAATATAGTTAAGAGTAAGAGAAGAGTTATTTTTTTCATTGAGAAAGAGAAGTTAGAGTTGCCTTCTCCCTATCAAAAGAAAAGAGGATTCTTGCTTCCTCTTTTCATTAAGGAGAAAAAAAAGAAAGGAGAAGGAAAAGTACATTTTCCCTTCTTTCTCTTATGATGAATAAAAGGGAAATTTAAAGAGGAAAACTCATTTTCTTCTCTTCCTCCTCCATCCTTCTCCTCACCATGACCAAGACCTCTCCTCATCTCTCCTTGCTGAAATCCAAAAGCAAAGGAGGACCCCTCTCTAGGAAGGCTCCACAAGCAAGATATTTCCCTTAAGTAAATTAAACAAGGATGTAAGTATTCCCTAACCTGTGGTACAAGTTGCTTACGGTATTTTCGAAAGATTTGAACTCTTGAAATTAAAAATAAAAAGAGAAGAAACCATGCTCATGAATCTTAGCAGGTTATGATATGAATTTAGTTAGAAAAAAATTATGTGTATGATGTTTAAGCTTGATCTTCTTATTAATATGTTTATTGACCTTCTCTTTTCTTTTATAAGGTTCGGCCATGATGAAAATTTAGGGTTCATGAAGCTTAAAACTTAATTTAACATGCTCATGGATTTATTTATGATGTGTTATGAAATTAGCTAGAGATTCATGTTTATATGTTGTTTAGAAGTTATTTTCTTGGTTGAGGAAGTTTTGGCCATGATGAAATGTTAGGGTTCATAAAGCTTAAAACCTAAATTACCATGCTCATGGATTTCTTTATGATGTGTTATGAAATTAGCTAGAGATTCATTTTTATATGTTGTTTAGAAGTTTAACTATTGCTTGAGGAAGTTTGGGCCATGATGGAAATGTTAGGGTTCATGAAGCTCAAAACCTAAGTTAGTATGCTCATAAACCTCCATATGATATGTTATGAAATTAGCTAGAGATTTATGTTTACATGTTTCTTATATGTTTACTTTTAAGCTTATGAAGTTTCAGCCATGATAGAGTTTTAGGGTTTCATCAAGCTCTAAACCTAATTTAGCATGTTCATAGGCTTCCTTGTGATATGTTATCAAATTGGCTAGGTATTCATGTTCAAAGGTTGCTTAGAAGTCTACTTCTTGTTGTATGATGTTTCGGCCATGATAACTTTTTAGGGTTCATGAAGCTCAAAACCTAAGTTAGTATGCTCATAGACTTTCTTATGATATGCTATAAAATGTGCTAGAAACTCATGCTTATATGTTGCTTAGAAGTTCATTCCTACTTGATGAGGTTTCGGCCATGATGAATTTTTAGGGTTTCATCAAGCTCCAAACCTAATCTAGCATGCTCATAGATTCCTTTATGATATGTTATCAAATTGGCTAGGTATTTATGTTCATATGTTGCTTAGAAGTTTACTTCTTGTTGTATGATGTTTCGGCTATGATGAGGTTTTAGGGTTCATGAAACTCAAAACCTAATTTAGTATGTTCATAGACTTCTTATGATATGTTATGAAATTAGCTAAGTATTCATGTTGTATGTTGCATAGAAGTTACCTTTTGTTATGAACTCTCGGCCATAACTATAACCTAGGATTCAAGAAAGTTTAAACTTAAACTTAACAAGCCATGAATTTTCCTTATGATATGATATGAAGGTAGTTGCTATTTTTATGCTCATGTAGAACTTAATTCCATACTCTTAGGGGTTCAGCCACAACTAAGTTAAAAGGGCAAAGAAGCTTAGAACCTACTACCTATGCTCATGACATTCTTATTAGCTTATGACATGAATTTGATTTAAGGTTCATATGCTTATATGTAGTTGTGACCTAACACTTAGCATGGTGACTCTCGGCCACCATATAAAACTAGGGTTAGAGACCCAATCATGACCTTGCTAGGTGTCTCACATATTAGAATATGAACTAGGAGATGCTAGTAAATGTTTTCCATGTATGATTATGGTTGCCTATGATAATTTATGTACTTAATTAGGGATGCTCATGAATTATGCATGATGATGGCCCTTATGATATGTTTTATGTTTAAGTATGCATGCTTTATGACAAGACCAGTAACATGTTTAATTATGTATGTTATGAATTATGCATGATATGATTCTTATGATGACTATTTACTCAAGCATGTATGATTTCAAAGATGTTGCATGCTCATTTATGTAAGCTTATGAACCAAGCATGATAATGGTTTTATATGATGTCTATGTGCCAAGAATGTATGCCTTATGATATGATAAGAAAATGGCAAAGAGTTGCTTCCCTTAAGTTGGGATTAAGAGCACTCTTCATGTTAAGACGAGAGCATGATATCTATGATGATATGATATGACAGTTATGATGTTACAATATGCATGACATGTACTTTAATTTATATGGCTTGTAGCAAGGGTGGGCTCCATAAGCGCCCCTAGACCGACAGACTATGAATGGGTCTAGTGAAAAGGATGGGCTGCTTAGTACGCCCCTAGGCCGACGGACTATGAACGGGTCTAGATCCCTACTAGGTTCGGGGCTAGCTACCCTGTCCTAGGGATTGCGCGCATTTATGTATGTATGTGGTACAAGCCGGGCCCTCATGATGATGATATTATATTCAAGTATTAAAAGATATGTTTAAAGACATCTTGCACTCGACATGACATATGTTTTAAAAGGACATTTTGCATAATGCACCCATGCATATATGATATGTTTCCTTTATGTTTCATGTAATCTGATGATATGTTATGCTTCTCATGACTCTCCTTATATGTTTCCTTTATTTATGATATGTTAGAAACATGGTTCATAAGGATATGTTATGATCAGAAATTATGCTCACATTTTATATTGATAGATGATTATGTTTTCAATAATGATATGCTTATATCATTATGCTTGAGATACGATTTTTGTGAGTAGGAAAGAATCTTACTGAGCTAGTGTGCTCATAGCTTACTTCCTTGTACCACAGATAAAGGCAAGGGATGAATGACCTAGGGAGCTGCAGGCGAGGCAAGGAGGTGTGTGTGGCAGTGGCTCGGCTGAGACAAATAAGAACTGCTATAATATTTTGTTATGTTTGACATGAACCATTTGTATTTATGTTACATTCCAGTATAACTTTATGATATTTCCGCTGCTTTATGTTATAAGAAAGAAATTTTAAATATGCATGTATCCTGGAATAGTTAAGTAAGTAAGTAGCCCCGTCCCTTTGAGTAGCAGGGAGGGCGGGCGTTACAGAAGTTGTATGACTCAGGTACTTTTTAATGGATTGAGATGTGATTCCTGGTTTGCGCAAAATCATCACAATATATTGTGATAATAGTGGAGTAGTAGCAAACTCGAAGGAACAACGAGCCCATAAGGTGAGTAAAGACATTGTGCGCAAGTACCACCTAATACGAGACATCGTAAAGCGAGGAGAAGTTGTTGTTGCCAAGATTGCATCAGCAGATAACCTGGCAAATCCTTTCACTAAGGCCCTTCCGGAAAAAGCTTTTGATCGATATGTTGAGGGGATGAGAATCAGATGTATGACAACATTTATGGCTGCATAGTCTTTTAGTATAAGTGGGAGATTGTTAGAATATAAACTAAAATTCTAGCTTTAATATTAACATTCATTTTGAAATAAGAATCATATTGGTTAAATATCTACATTTATGCTAAGTGTAGTTATCCATTTAATTTATATTGTAGATAACATGGTGTGAGGTGACACACAGAAGATCATGTTATCAATTCTTAATAAATTATAAATAGT
Organism: Zingiber officinale; assembly: GCF_018446385.1. Lineage (NCBI taxonomy): Eukaryota > Viridiplantae > Streptophyta > Magnoliopsida > Zingiberales > Zingiberaceae > Zingiber > Zingiber officinale. The sequence goes on along the minus strand of NC_055988.1, from coordinate 70,423,308 downwards.
AGCTTACAACCAAGATGGAATGAGACAAAATATTGGAGTGGTTGTAGTATAATTTGGTATTAGTTTATCTTGACTATAAAATTACACTAGTACACTATGAGTGTATTACCAGGACCATTTGAGGTAGTTTCTTTTTATACTAACTACATAAAAAAACAAAACCTCTGTTATTATGGAAGTGCGTACTCTTAATCATAATATAATAACAAGCACGTATACTTAATATTTATTTCTTTAATTTATCAAAGGGTGAGATTTAGTTCGTTAAATCAATAGACCAAATAAGTTGGGAAATAATATTATTTATATGGTATGTTGTTAATTACAGAATGAAACTGTGTCCTAGTAATCTAGGTTGATGATGTCCCCTTAAGGAGCTAATAAGGATTGTCATGTAAACCCTGTAGGTGGACTTAGTCCGACATGACAATAAGCTTGAGTGGTTCTACTTTTGGAGCTAGATATTAATTAAGTGAGTTGTCAGTAACTCATTTAATTAGTGGGCATTCGATATTTTAAACACAGGGAGGCTAACACACACATGATAAGAAGGAGCCCATATTGTAATATGGGATTGGTACGGTAGTGTAATAATAACTCTTTAGTGGTATGAGTTATTATTGATGAACTTGAGTTGGGTGTTCGGGGCGAACACGGGAAGCTCAAGCTCATCGGGAGACCAAAACCAAATCCTCCTCTCGGTCCTTGTTGTAGCCTCTTATTTATAAAGCCTTACATCCACTTAAAGCCAAGCTTCTTACCCATCTTGTTGTGGCCAGCCAAGCCAAGCTTGGAGCCCAAGCTAGGGCTGACCAAGCCAAAGGATGGAGCCAAGTTGTAGCCGGCCAAGCTTGGAGCCCAAGCTAGGTGGCCAACCACATAAAATTAAAAGGGTATTTTAAAATCTTTCCTTTTGTGGAAGCCATGGTTTTAAAAGAGAGTTTTAAAATTTTAAAGTCTTTCCTTTTATAGCTGATATGGGTTAGGTTTTGTGGGTCTCCAGATGAGGAAAGAAAAGGAAGAAAGAAAAGCAAAAAACATAGGATAATATTGGTCAGGACGTGCCTCCATGATAAAGGTAGGGTAACATCGGCCGAGACATACTTTCTAAGCAGAGCTAGGCTAACATCGGTCGGGACATACTGCTAGGATGAAGTAAGGTTAATAACGATCGAGATATGCCTCCTAAGCAGATCCAGGTTAATATCGGTCAGGACGTGCCTCCATGATAAAGGTAGGGTAATATCGGCCGAGACATACTTCCTAGGCAGAGTTAGGCTAATATCGGTCGGGACACACCACTGAGGCGGAACTAGGCTAATATCGGTCGAGACATACTTCCTAAGCAGAGCTAGGCTAATATCGGCCAGGACATACTGCTAGGATGGAGTTAGGCGAATATCGGCCGAGATATGCCTCCTAAGCAGATCTAGGTTAATATCGGCCGGGACATATTGCTGGGAGGGAGTTAGGTTAATATCGGCCAAGACATGCCTCCTAGATAAAACTAGGCTAATATCCGCCGGGACATACCGTTGGGATGGAGTTAGGCTAAGGCCGAATGAGACATACTTCCTATACAGAGCTAGGTTAATATCGACCGGCATATAAGAGATAAGTCTATATTGACCAAAATATACCTCCTAGAAAGAAAGCCAAGACCGGTCAATTGATCAGAAAAACACTTGAGAGAATATATTGACTTCAATAGATATAAGGAATACTGGTAGATGGAATTAATTACAGCAGAAGGGGTGAAATGATAGAGATATTTATAATATGTAAATATATGACAGAAAGTATATTTTGGCAGGAAATGTGTTTGTATATTATCGACAAAGAAGGTACATCTGGGGTACAAAAGAGATTCCTTAACAAGTAATTCATCACAAGTACACGATGACATCATCTCATCACACACTCTAACAACCCGGGGTACCCTTAATGACTACGGAGGTTATATGAAGTGGTATAAAAGGGGGAATCCTCTTCGTTGGCAAGGTAAGTTGAGAAGTTCAGATCATTACACACATTCATAACCCTAATTTCCAGCTACTGTTCATCTTCTTCCTCCTCTTTCTTCCACACTAAGAGAGATCACTAACTTGAGCGTCAGAGGGCCTAGCTAGGGATTCCCACCCCGGTCTTAGGTCACTGACGATAGTGTTGGCTGATCTCTTGTGCGCAGGAGGTACTGGAAGCTCTGGAGCTGGGTTGTTCTTCGTTTAGATTTCTTTCTCGGCATTGGATCTTTGTAGGAATGAGGCGTTCGGCGACTCTATTCTTCTCGATCCGCTTTGGTTTTCTCGGATCGGTATTCTCTAGGCATTATTCTTTGTTAGCAGCGCTATTCTCCATCAGCGGTGGGTTTCTTCCCCTGGCTCTCCATCTTGTCTGGCTTCTCAGACAAGATCAAATTTGACGCCGTCTGTGGGAATCTCACCTGAATCTGAGACTACATGATGGAAGAGGCCGGGAAATCAAACCTACTTACTATCAGTTGGGAGGATTTGGATTTTCTCATCAACTCCCATGTCCAGAAAGCCTTGCAGCAGCAACAACAACAACTTCAAGCTCATACTGGAGCTACTCTGCCGACAGCTCATAATCCGGCAATATCGACTACTGAGCAGCGGAAAGGAAAGGAATTAGAAGAAGAGGAACATGCATATTTTCCTCCAACTGCTGTTTCTCCGACGAGGCATCCTTGAGCCACCTGATAAAGAAAAGCGTAAGATCAAAATGATAACTAGCGATAGCTCACCGAGAAGTGTATTGGATGATCCTCTTCCCAAGCTGTATCAAAATCTACAATCGGGATAAAATCTACATCGGGAACATATCGGATCCGTAAGATCATCGATTGATGAATTGAGCATTACAACAATTCGATGGATGTTTCTTACCTCTGAGGAGCAAAGACATGTTGGTTACCCGAAAATCTATTCGGAAGTTCAAGGACTTCAAGAAAGTCTTTCACACCATTTCTCTAGCAAGAAGACTTGAGCTTGTTTTCAATCAACAAATATCTAAATAATCTATCCGGCATACATCAAAGGTTCATCAAAGGTTCTGAAGCTAATTGTAGATATTATAATGCTTTCTCTCAAGGTCTGAATGATAATGATTTCTTTAAAGATTTGGTAAGAAATCCCTCTGTTAATTTTGATTCCTTGATTGAGCGGGCTATTGAGTTTATTAATGTAGAAGAAGCTCAAGCTGCTCGTAGAAAGGAGAGTGTCATCTCTTCTCCTACCCAAGTTAAAGAGAAAGCTCCAGCTCCTGTGCCTCCACCAAGAGTTCCTAGAATAACTCATCCACCCCATCGACAACCCGAGTATCGCCCACAAGCTATACAGCATGTGGAGATACAGCCAGAGGCACCCAGGAGGTGGTGCACTTATCATAAAACTTAAGAAATAGACGGGTCAATAGAGAGCGATATCAGAGGCAGAACTACTATCAACAACAATACCTCAGGTAGCAAAGTCCACCCAAATTGGAATATCGTCCGGTCGAGACTCAGCAGGAGGCAATACCATTCCCGGCCGGTACTAGTCAAGTATCAGAAAAAGCACCTTCTGAAATTGTGATGACTCGACAGGAAGAAAATAGAAATAATGCTGCTCGAGGCAATATCAATATGATTGCGGGTGGACCCACTGATGGGGATTCTAATAGAGCCAGAAAAGCGCATGCCCGAAAATTGGAGATTCATGCAGTAGGATGCAGCCTGGAACGAGCAGCTGGCCCTGAAATAAGTTTCGGGCCTAGAGATCTTGAGGGGGTAGAAATACCTCATGTTGATGCTCTGATCATTAAAGCTGTGATAGCTAACTACACCATTGCTCGTACCTTCATAGACACGGGTAGCTCCGTCAATATTATATTCAAGAAGGCTTTTGATCAGTTACAAATTGATCCAAGTGAGCTTCAACAAATTGTTACTCCTCTGTATGGATTCACAGGTAATGAGGTACAACCTTTAGGTCAAATAAAGTTGGACATTTCATTGGGAGAAGAACCTATGATGAGAACCAGAAGATCTTATTTTATGGTGGTAGACGAGCCATCCTCTTATAATGTGATATTGGGTCGACCTGCCTTAAACGAGTTTAGGGTAGTCGTTTCTACTTTTTGTCAAAAGATCAAATTTCCTGTGGATGATCAAGTTGGAGAAGTAAGAGGTGATCAGAAGACAGCCCGAAAATGTTATGTAGAGATAATTCGAGCTGAAGCTAACACCGCTCGAAAGATACAAAGAATGGAAGTTAACGCCATTAGGGAAAAAGCAGTCTGCCCTGGTTTATGAAGAGAAGGAAGAAATTCAGATCCAAGCCGGTCGGCCTGAAGCTACTACATATATTGCGGCCGATCTCGAGCCTACTCAAAATGCTACATTAGTACAGTGTTTGAAAGAGAATAATGATGTCTTTGCATGGACTCCCAAAGAAGTCTCGGGCATTTCTCCTACCGTCATGGAACATTCCTTGCATGTCTTCCCAGATGCTGTTACCCTCCGCAAGTGTACGGAAATATCGCAAGTAATATAAAATATTATCGTATCCACAGGGACTGGAATAAGCACTAGAAATGTCTCAATGCGAATTAGCTAAACAACTATCCAATTATTTCAAATGCAAAGTGAAGGTAAACAAATCAAATATTAAATATCAACAAACAAGAGTTTAGTGTTTTGGGTTATGATAAAGGGAGATTCTATGAGTTTCGGTTTCTTTGTAAGATTTCTTGAATGTAAATGGTTCACCAATTCTTATCCCTCAATTGCCAAACACTTGTAGAAAGTTGCCGGTTCTCTCTTGCAATAGATAGCCGGCTAAGGACTGAGAAATGTATCTAAATATGATCAATTAGACGTGAACCTATGTTGTCCTTACACAGAAGCGCACCTATTACTATGCCTTCCTCGGATATCAACATAGAAGCCCACAACTTATTAATCTATCAAGATACAAGAAACTAATCACAAGATCCATCCTACTCTCTTGAATATTCCTATTTCCTCTTCAAGATTATCTCTCAAACGTCCTTACACGGGCTTGCACCTGTCACGTGGATCCCTCGGATGATCGAGTGAGAGTTTATCTTTACAAAGTTCACAAGAAATCCAAACAATCCATCAAGAATGAGAATTAAGTACAAATCACCATTAATCATTCAAGATCTAATTGATACAAGCAAGACAATGTCATTGAAACAAGAAAATGGCAAATCCATAAGAGATTACATCAATCCATCATACAAATACTCCCTTAATCCTAGAATACAAGATCTACTCCATGAATCGAGGAAGAATACCCGAAGAAATAAAGATTACAAGCATTTCTTAAATCCCCAATCCACGAAACCAAGAAAAGGGGGAAAGAGAAAACTTATCTACGAAGAAGCTTTGTCTTCGGATCCAATCCTCGCTCCGGAGTCGAAATCGTCAAGAACTCCCCTCGAATCGCCCAGAAATCCTCCCAAGAATGGGAGGAAACCACCAAATCTTGCCTTCTCCCAAAGGGGGAGAGATCCCCTTTCAATTCATGAAGGAGGGTTTAAATAGAGGAGGAAATAGGGACCACGTCCCACACGTGATGAGTGTGAGATTCACACGCCCATGTCAGTTCCCCTTCTCCTTAAAAGCAGTGTGTGTGACTCCACCACCCAGACCCTCTTCTCTCGAAATGCTACGGATGGTGGTGCTGAACACACCACCGCCTGCCTCTAGAAAACCCTCGCCCTAATTTCTTCAATCAACACTACCAGTGAGATTCAAGAGGTGCCTCCTTCAAAACTACACCGCAGTGTGTGGTACACTCCTGATGCTCTCTCTCCTTCAATTCCTTCCAAGCTTGCGGGGGCGATAATCTTCACCAATTTCGACCTGTGTAAGAAATACAAAAAATAGATCTCCGAACCAAAAGAGTAAATATGCTAATAGGAAAGCTGGAAGTATAAAAATACATAGATCAAGCATGCTCAAAGTATTTAAATGTGTGTAAAAACATGCATAAAAGAGTATATAATCTACGCGCATCACCCCCCAGACTTAAACCTTTGCTTGTCCTCAAGCAAAATGCTGCAGTCTAAATTTATATGTTCTACAACACATTCATAAAACCTAGTGCACTTTCCTAACTCTATCAAAAAGTTTCATTAACAAGCGTCGTCATGGAAACAAGTAAAGTATGGTTCAAGCATAAGAATCTTGTGCACAGTGTAAAAGTAACTCAACACCCTTCAAGTTTCAATCCATGTCCTAGTCAAGTCATCATCAAATTTAAATTCCTAGTGTTTCCAGTGAAAGACAAGTAACCAGTGATAGGCACTTACTCACCATTCACTTGGTTCATATTTCTCAACTAACCCAAGGTCTCAAAGGTGTGCTCAATCTCAAGGGAAGCTAAGCAATCATTTCCCCAGTAACCTAACTCGGTCTCAAAGGGGTGACTTGCTAGATTCCACTCATGACAACTGTTTTTTATATCTCTTATTTTTTTTTATAAGTGTTTGCATTGTGCAAAACTTATTCACAAATGTACTTTTAGCACACATGTTGGGATATTTTGATTTTTCCAAACGAGCTTTAATGATTTGAGCCTCATCCAGTAACCAAAATGAAAGTTGAGAAATCACCATGGAAACCAAGTACTAAGCAAACAAGATGAATCATGACTATTTCAATGACATCAACTATTGAAGCATCAAGCACAAGTGTAGTGAAGATAAAAATCCTTAAGGTTGAACCAAAACTAAAACTCATCACCATAAGATTCTTAGCTTATTAATGCTTCCCAAGATAGAAAAAAGAACTACACAAAGTTTACTACTAGCATCATTCGAACATCATGAATCAAGACAATAATCGTGCTAACATTTCACTTGAATCCAAGAAAGCATATAAGTGAAGATTTGATGTTCTAAAAAATGCCATGATTATTTCAAAAACAAGCAAAATAAAGCAACAAGCAATGAAAATAAGAACCAACATGAAAAACTAACAAAAACTAAAAACTGAAAACCAAACTAAACAGTACATCGTCCCGATGAAATCAATATGGGGGAGGAGGTGGAAAATCAGGGAAGGAAAATGCAAAATCTTTAACAAACCATTTAACTTCGTTTTTGAAAAAATTATGATACTCAAACAATTTATCAATATCATCCTGCACAAATCTCATAAAACCTCTAAGATCTTCATGAAATTCCATATTAGCCTTATAAGCATTCATCATTTTAGAAATCTTATTACACAATTCTCTTTCACTCTTGAAACAATCTTGTAGCTTTTTAAATAGTTCCTCCTCCATAAGCTTCTTATTCTCAAGAAATTCATTAGTTGAATCTAAATCACTATGAATATTCTTTAAAACAGAATTAAGTTCTTGAAACATAAAACTATGAATCTCTTGGTTACCCTTAGAAACATTTCTTGGAGTAAAAGTTGACAAAGCTCTAGATTGTTGCCTAGCTAACTTTAAACACCAATTCTCTTTATTATGAATTGTAGTAAAATCATGATTGGGCAATTTTAAAGGAAAACCATTTTTAATGAATAAACTAAATCCATGCTCTTCATGCTTAATCATTTTCATTGCTAAACATGAATTGAAATCCAATGTACAAGAATTCTCCACCACCTCTAATTCACTCAAATCACATCCTAATACTAAGGTCGATTGAGTAAGTAATCCCCCCAAAATAATAGGTGTGGCAGAATTTGATTTCCCTAATTTTGCCAAATGTCTAAGAAAGAAATAACCAGAATTAATTTGAACATTTTCGACCATTGCCCACAAACAATACAAATCTATAAGTCTTACTGATCTCTCTTTGTCCTCCCTTCCAAATATAGTGTTTTTCATGAATAAGTAAGCATATTTAAAAATAGGATTGATAATTTGGAAAACTCTAGAATTATGAGGATCAAATAGCGGTTGTTCAGAAATTTATCACCAAAAATGTGAATTCTCAAATTGGGGCAAAATCACACACACACCATTCTTTGGCAATTCATAACAAGTATTAAAATCTCCCAACGTCCATTCATAACTTTCATTAAACAAACGAAATTTAAACTTCCCCCCACCTTGAACATTATCAACCTCTATTGAGCTTAAAAATTCAAAAACAATTCTAGGATAAGTAGGATATTTTATGTTCACTAAACCACTCCATCCTATCCTTTCAAATAACCAAACTAAATCATCCTTAAATCCCAAAGTTTCTAAGGTTTCAACATCAAGAAACCTAGTGCCTAAAAGAGGTCGTTTACATAAAGAAGAATATCTATACCATTGCTCATCACTAGAGAAAACAATACCAAAGTCATTAGAAATACCTTTAAAGCAAACATTCCTCTCCTTTCTTGCAACCACCTTCTCCTTCCCTTTTCTTGTGGCCGAAATCTTCTCAATCACGTTTTCCATGGAAGAAAATCAAATCTCCTTAAGAAGAATGAGAAGGAAAAATTAGAAGAAGTAGTTTAAACCTTTAGAAATGGGAAAATAGGAAAGAGGAACGAGCGGCGGTACACGACCATGTGCCGCCCACACCCCGTGCCCTAATTCCCTAAGAAGATGTGGATCAGGCCGTGTGATATCACACGACCATATTCATTTCTCATCGCACGACCGTGTCTGTGACACGGCCCCCTTCTCTTTCTTCTCTGGATTCCAGACACGGGCTGTGTCTGGGACACGGCCTAAACCTCTTCTTTCACGGGTTTCTTCGCACGGCCGTGTCTGGGACACGACCTCTCCATCTTTCTCCTCGGGATTCTTTACACAGCCGTGTTTGAGACACGGCCTAGACCTTTTTCTCCTCGGGAGATCCTACACGGCCGTGTCTAGATGACACGACCCAAACACCTCCCTTGAATGTCATGGCTTAACCTGAAAACAAAATTAAAAACAAGTAAAAACCAACAAAATGAATTTATACTAGCTAAAAGAATTCAATCTGGAGGGCGAGGTTCAGAAAAATACAACCTTTGTACCTCTTCTATTTTCGTACCATGAATATATTTTTTCAGACTTTGACCATTTACCTTAATTATCCCAAAATCTTTGTTCCAAATATCTACAGCTCCAAAAGGATAAACCTTCTTTACCTCATATGGACCCGTCCACCTTGACTTAAGCTTCCCAGGAAAAAGTTTTAATTTTGAATTGAACAACAAAACCAAATCTCCTACATTAAAGTCTTTACGAAGAATGTGCTGATCGTGCCATTTCTTCGTCCTTTCTTTGTAAGATTTAGCATGCTCATATGCATCCATCCTTAATTCATCAAGTTCGTTCAACTGAAGCTTCCTTTTCTCCCCTGCTTCCTTTAAATCCATATTCAAATTTGCAATTGCCCAATAAGCCTTATGTTCTAGTTCAACTGGAAGATGGCAAGGCTTACCATAAACTAATCGAAATGTGGTCATCCCAATGGGAGTTTTATAAGCAGTTCGATATGCCCATAAAGCATCATCTAATTTCAATGCCCAATCCTTTCTTGAAATGGATACAGTCTTTTCCAATATGGACTTAATTTCCCGATTAGATATCTCAGCTTGCCCATTAGTTTGAGGATGATAAGGTGTTGCTACTTTATGCTTCACTCCATATCTTCTAAGTAAGTTTTCAAACTGTTTCTCTATAAAATGTGATCCTCCATCACTAATGACTGCCTTTGGCACCCCAAATCTTGGAAAGATAATACTCCTAAATAATTTGATAACTGTTTTCGCATCACATGCCATAGCTTCTACCCATTTGGACACATAATCTACCGCCACAAGAATATACCTATTCCCATATGAAAGAGGGAAAGGTCCCATGAAATCAATTCCCCAAACATCAAATAACTCAACCTCAAGAATGTAATTTAACATCGTTTCATTTCTTTTAGTTATATTCCCAGTTCTCTAACATTGATCACAAGACTGAACAAACAACTTAGCATCCCTGAATAAGGTTGGCCAATAAAATCCTGCTTGAAGAATTTTCGTAATCATTTTTGAACTACCCAAATGTCCTCCATAGGACGAAGAATGGCAATGAAACAAGATATCTCTAACTTCTTCTTCAGGTATACATCTTCGATAAATCACATCATTGCACTTCTTATACAGGAGAGGTTCATCCCAAACATAATTCTTAACTTCTGAAAAAAACTTTTTCCTTTGTTGATGAGAAAAATCCGGAGGTAACACTCCACTAGCAAGGAAATTCACAAAATCTGCGTACCAAAGAGTTTTCACACTTGATAAAGCTAATAAGTGTTCATCCGGGAATATGTCATCAATAGGTAAATCAAAATCCACCTCATTTTCTGAATTTTGAGATATTCTAGACAAATGATCCGCTACTACATTTTCAGCTCCTTTCTTATCCCTAATCTCAAGGTTAAACTCTTGCAAAAGTAAAATCCACCTGATTAACCTAGGTTTAGCGTCTTTCTTTCCAAGTAGATACCGAATAGCTGCATGATCAGTATATACTAATACTCTTGATCCTACTAGATAGGATCTAAATTTATCAATAGCAAATACCACTGCCAATTATTCTTTTTCTGTAGTAGAATAGTTTACTTGGGCTGCATCAAGTGTTTTACTTGCATAATGGATCGCAAGTAAAATCTTATTTCTTCGTTGTCCCAAAACTGCTCCTACAGCAAAATCACTAGCATCACACATTATTTCAAAAGGAAGATCCCAATCAGGTGCTTGAATGACTAGAGCTGTTGTAAGAGCACTCTTGATTTTATTGAAGGCTTCAATACATTCGCTATCAAAACAAAACTCAACATCTTTAATCAACAGATTAGTTAATGGCTTGGAAATCTTTGAAAAGTCCTTAATAAAACGTCAATAGAAACCAGCATGTCCTAAAAAACTCCTAACTCCTTTTACATTGATGGGTGGGGGTAATTTGTCTATTACTTCCACTTTTGCTTGATCTCCCTCAATACCACGCTCTAAAATTTTATGCCCCAAAACTATTCCTTCCTTAACCATAAAATGACATTTTTCCCAGTTCAACACTAGGTTTGTATCTTCACACCTTTTTAGAACAATAGAAAGATTTGACAAACAAGAATCAAAGTCATTTCCATAAATTGAGAAGTCATCCATGAAAATCTCCATAATTTTTTCTATTAAATCTGAAAAAATTGCCATCATGCATCTCTGAAAAGTGGCTGGAGCATTACAAAGCCCAAATGGCATCCGACGATAAGCAAAGGTACCATAAGGACAAGTAAAAGTAGTCTTCTCCTGGTCATGAGGATGAATTGGAATTTGAAAAAATCCAGAATATCCGTCCAAGTAACAAAAGTAGGAATGTTTAGCCAATCTTTCAAGCATTTCATCAATAAATGGTAAAGGGAAATGATCCTTCCTTGTTTCTTTATTCAACTTCCGATAATCAATGCACATTCGCCACCCCGTCACTGTTCGTGTTGAAATTAGCTTATCTTCCTCATTCTTGATAACAGTCATTCCTCCTTTCTTTGGAACCACGTGGACTGGACTCACCCATTCACTATCCGAAATTGGGTAAATAATCCCTGCATCAAGAAGTTTAATCACTTCCTTCTTTACTACCTCTTTTAAATTTGGATTTAGTCTCCTTTGATGCTCAATTGAGTTCTTGTACCCTCTTCAAGTAAAATTCTATGCATACAGAGAGATGGACTAATCCCTTTTATATCATCAATTGTATATCCAATGGCCTTTCTATGCAACCTTAACTCATCCAACAATCTCTTTGTTTCAAACTCATTTAACTGAGCATTAATTGTAACTGGATAAGTAGAATTCGGCCCAAGAAATTCATACTTAAGATTTGGTGGTAATGGTTTAAGTTCAAGTTGAGGTGGTACTATTTCTGGTAAAACTGGTGCTTGTTCTATCAACATAGTCTCCTCCTTAGCCAATCTTTCTTCTAAAAACTCTTCATTATCTAAAGACAGATCATCCTCCTTATGATCACTAAGACATACCCCCTTTTCTGTTGAAAATGCTTTTTCACCAAACATTTTTGATAATGATTCACAGCGCCAAGGAAATAATGTTTGGAAATCGTTTTGATTCAAGATAAGCCCTTTTTCAACATCATCCCTTTCTCCAATGATATCCATTATTAAGAATGAGCTATCTTGCTCTGCCCAATCATTGGAATTTTACGTAATTCTGCCAACTATCTCAAAAGTTTCTTCTAGACTTTTTTTCAAAAATGATCCTCCAGATGCTAAATCCAGTTGATTCTTATTTGAGAAAGAAAGCCCAACATAGAACAAATGCATAATTAACCATTTCTCAATTCCATGATGTGGACATAACTGCAGAAGAGAAGAATATCTTTCCCAGGCTTGGTATAATTTCTCTCCATCCAATTGCTTAAAATTTAAAATTTGACTTCTCAAATAAGTAGTTTTCCTTGGAGGGAAATATTGGTCAAGGAATTTTTGCTCTAACTCATCCCATGTTTTGATACTTTGCAACTTTAGAGAATTATACCATCTTTTTGCAGCATCCTTCAGACTAAAAGGAAAAGCGAGCAGCTGAACAATATCAGATGAAACTTCTTCATATTTCAAAGTATAACAATATCTATAAAACTCCATCAAATAGGAATAAGGGTTCTCAATCTCCAATCCTCCAAACTGAGTTTTCTGAACCATGGAAACAAAAGATGGTTTGAGTATAAAATTTCTTGCTTGTATGTTAGGGTAAACAATTGCTCCCATTTGTTTTGCAGACTTCGGAGCTCCATAATCTCCTAGTGACTTGCACACCATGTTTAGATATTCTTGTTCTTCAATTTGCCTTTGCAGAATTCTTCTTTTATGGAAAGTTCTGTCAATCTCAGGGTCAAAAGGAAAGAATTCCCTTGCAAAGTTAGATCTTCACATACACAAGAACAAGATAGCAAATGACAATTCAACAGAAAAAGAAAAATAAAAGAATCAAAAATGTAGAATTGAATTTGTACAAAAAGAATTAACAAGAAGTAGAAGTTATACAAGAAAGTAAAAACAGAAATCTAATGATTAGTTACAACTATGCAATATGAAAGGAAAGCAAATGTTATGTTTAGTCTAACTCAATTGATAATTCCTAATGTTATAGTGCAGTCCCCGGCAACAGCGCCAAAAACTTGTTACCCTCCGCAAGTGTACGGAAATGTCGCAAGAAATATAAAAGATTATCGTATCCACAGGGACTGGAATAAGCACTAGAAATGTCTCAATGCGAATTACCTAAACAACTATCCAATTGTTTCAAATGAAAAGTGAAGGTAAACAAATCTAATATTAAAGATCAACAAATAAGAATTTAGTGTTTTGGGTTATGATAAAGGGAGATTCTAGGAGTTTCGGTTTCTTTGTAAGACTTATTGCCAAACACTTGTAGAAAGTTTCCGGTTCTCTCTTGCAATAGATAATCGGCTAAGGACTGAGAAATGTATCTAAATATGATCAATTAGACGTGAACCTACGTTGTCCTTACACAGAAGCGCACCTATTACTATACCTTCCTCGGATATCAACATAGAAGCCCACAACTTATTAATCTATCAAGATACAAGAAACTAATCACAAGATCCATCCTACTCTCTTGAATATTCCTATTTCCTCTTCAAGATTATCTCTCAAACGTCCTTACACGGGCTTGCACCTGTCACGTGGATCCCTCGGATGATCGAGTGAGAGTTTATCTTTACAAAGTCCACAAGAAATCCAAACAATCCATCAAGAATGAGAATTAAGCACAAATCACCATTAATCATTCAAGATCTAATTGATACAAGCAAGACAATGTCATTGAAACAAGAAAATGGCAAATCCAAAAGAGATTACATCAATCCATCATACAAATACTCCCTTAATCCTAGAATACGAGATCTACTCCATGAATCGAAGAAGAATACCCGAAGAAATAAAGATTACAAGCATTTCTTAAATCCCCAATCCAAGAAACCAAGAAAAGGGGGAAAGAGAAAACTTATCTACGAAGAAGCCTCGTCTTCGGATCCAATCCTCGCTCCGGAGTCGTCAAGAACTCCCCTGAATCGCTCAGAAATCCTCCCAAGAATGGGAGGAAACCACCAAATCTTGCCTTCTCCCAAAGGGAGAGATCCCTTTCAATTCATGAAGGAGGGTTTAAATTCGGGTGCCACACATTTCACTATGACGTGTGAGATTCACACGCCATGTCCAGTTCCTTCTCCGCCAAAGCTCACCACCATGTGACTCCACAAGGCCGGACCCTTCTGCTCTGAATGCTACATGGCGTGGGTGCACACGCCACCACCGCTGGCCTCGAAAACTCACTGCGTAGATCTACACGGCCATGTAAGGCATCTGCTCTAATTTCTTCAAATCAAGACACGGTCGTGTGAGATTCACACGGCCATGTCCTCTTCCCTTCCTGTTAAAACTACACGGCCGTGTGTGGTACACGGCCTAATGCTCTCTCCCTTCAATTCCTTCCAAGCTTGCCCGAGGACGCATAATCTTCACCAATTTCGACTCCTGTGTACAGAAAATACACAAAAAGCATATCTCCGAACCAAAAGAGTAAATACGCGCTAAAAGGAAAGCTGGAAGTATAAAAATGCATAGATCAAGCATGCTCAAAGTATGTAAATGTGCGTAAAAACATGCATAAAAGAGTATATAATCTACGCACATCAGATGCCCGCCCGGTCATGCAAAGAAAAAGAAGTTTTAGTGCAGAACAAAATCAAATCATCAAAGAAGAGATTACCAAACTTATGGAGGCTGGATACATTAGAGAAGTACAGTTCCCAAGTTGGTTAGCTAATGTGGTGTTAGTTTCTAAACCAGGAAATAAATGGCGAGTCTGCATTGACTTCCGGGATCTCAACAAATCTTGCCCGAAGGATTATTATCCGTTACCTAGGATTGATCAGCTTGTTGACTCCACCGCCGGATGCGAATATATCTCTATGTTGGACCCTTATCAAGGTTATCATCAAGTTCCTTTGGCCAAAGAGGATCAAGAAAAGGGATATAGAGGAAACTTGCAAGACTCTAAGATAATATGGGCTCAAGTTGAATCCTAGCAAATGTTTATTCGGCGCAAAGGGAGGAAAATTCCTGGGATATATGGTGTCCGAACGGGGGATAGAGGCCAACCCAAGCAAGGTCAAGGCATTACAGAACATGGAGCCACCACGCAACATGAGGGAAGCTCAAAGATTGATAGGCCGAATCACAGCTTTGTCTAGATTTATTTCTAGATCGGCTGATCGTAGTTTTCACTTCTTTAAAATACTCAGAAAGGCTAATAAGTTTCAATGGAATGACGAGTGTGATAAGGCTTTCCAAGAATTGAAAGATTATTTGGCTACTCTTCCTGTGTTGGCTAAACCTATAGTAGGAGAAACTCTGTGGGTATACTTGTCGGCTAATGAGAACGCTGTAGGTTCTGTACTAGTTAGACAAGAGGGAAAGGAGTTGTTAGTTAGAGCCCTAGAGCCAATCATTTAATGATTGTATGGACTCATTGTATCATATTCTTGTATATTAATAAAGGCATTTGTTTGGTTATTATACTTATTTGTATTAGTGCCATATAGACTAAGTATAATAGCGTCCTTGAGTAGAAGGTTCATACCTATATCAATCGATTAGTTGAATCGATAGTGAGATGATATAGGGAACTCTACTCTAAATCATTCCTAGTCGAGTATTAACATTCAGGGACAATGTTAATGCAATAAGACTAGCATGTAGGTCAGCTCGATGACTTGATCTCACAAGTCATGGATATAGAGATATCAAGCTGACACATGGGTATTCATTGGAGAATGTATACTGAATGACCCGCCATGAGAAAGTATCATGGATCGTTATATGAGTGTCATATACTTTCTCATGTGGCTATTAGTATGACTATTAGTCCTTAGACCTGACGTCACCATGGATCCCTACATAAGGAGTTATGTACTTTGGTTTCGTCAAACGTCACCCGTAACTGGGTGGACTATAAAGGCGTATATAACGAATTATGTAGAGGGATGTGAGTGATGTAGATGGGATCTATCCCTCCCATATGACGGGAGCGACATCGATATTCTTGATAGAGTGAGACCACTAAGTGCATGGTCATGCCCAAATGAGTCAACATTAGATGTTGAGCTCATTTGATCGAGTGAGTCTACTTGGAGTTCAAGATTTAGATTGATTAGAGGATGACACGGTCTATGCCTCATATTGATCAATCTAGATGTCTAGGATAGAAAGACAATGCCACATATTGTAAGGAGTCACAATTAGTAGTCGCAAGGTGATGTCGGATCTCGACATTCTTGTAACTTGGGTAGTAATGATGTGTTGCTAGATACCGCTTATTACTTATGCTCCTAAATGGGTTTAGGGCATTGCCAACGTTATAAGAACCTATAGGGTCACACACTTAGGACAATTAGATGGAGATTAGGTTCATATGATGAACCAAGAGGATTAGATTCGTTTGATGAATCAAATTGGATTAAGAGTAATCCTAATTGGGCTAACTTGAGTTCGACTCAAGTTGATTCATGTGTTCAATGAGTCTAATTTAGATTTTGACTCATTGAATCAATTTAATTAAATGAATTAGATTCATTATATTAAGTTGGCTTGAATCAAATGGTTGAATTCGATCAACCATGGAAGAGATTGGGTCAAGTTTGACTTGACTTAAGAAGGAAGACCAAAGGTTAATTTTGACTTGACCTTTTGACATCTCATTGGTGAGTTGGCATTAGGTGGACCAATGATGATGTTTCACATCATCATGGTGTGCCACCTCATGGGAGTTACTAGTGAGTGCCACCTCATGGAGGTTACATTCTCTCTTTGATGACAACTTAATGCATTAATGAGGGAGTTACAATAGAGGTGGCCGGCCACTTTTGATTGAATGAGAAATTCAATTTGCTCAATTCAAGTGATTACTCCTTCTTCTTCCTCAAGCTCTCCCTCTCCCTCTCCTCCTTGCTTGGCCGAATGTTACCAAGGTGCTAGCAAACCTTTGTGTAAGGTTTTCTCCACCTACGTGTCCGTGTGGATACTTCTAGAGGACCGACGCTTGACGGTCTAGAGATCCGGCAATTCCTTGGATGAGCGAGAACACGAAAGGGCACGCAACAAGGGTAAATCTCTTAACATGTAGATCTAGGAGTAGATCTGAAAAGGTTTTTTTGAAACTCGTACTCATAATTTTTCGTTCGGCTTTCCTTGCACGGATCTACGGCTTTGGGTGATTCGGGGTTTCCGTGATGCGAAAAGCGGTTTTCGCGGCCCGAAAAACCCAACAGTGGTATCAGAGCCACGTGTAAGGCTTGTACGAGTTTAAATTTTGGTTTTATGAAAACTAAAGTTTCTGTAATTTTCTGTAAAATTATGATTTTATAGTTTTTATGGGTAATTTTTCCGTAGAAGCGAAGCACAAGTGTCTCGGCACTTGTAGGCTTCGGCTACCGGAAAGATTTTTCCAAAACGGCTTCGTTTTGCCCAAATCCTTTTGGGACAGCGGGCTTGGGTGCCATTAGATCGCTTAGGAGCAACTCGTGATGGTTAGATCGCGGGTAGGGGTACTGCCCCTAACCCCGCAAGGGGATTTGCTCCGCGATTGCGCAAAAACGAACCCGCCAGGAAGATTTTTCCGAAACGGCAATGTCTCGGCCCAAATCATTTTGGGACAGTGGGTTTAGGCGCTGTTGGATCGCAAAGGAACCCTCGTGATGGTTAGATCGCGGGTAGGGGCGCTGCCCCTGGGCCCCGCAAGGGGATCCGCCCGAAACCGCTAAACGGGACCGCCGGGAAATTTTACTCGTAAAAATTATAAAAATTAATTTTAAAATTATAGAAAATTATGAAAATATATAATTTTGAATTATATATTAATTTAATGATAGTCATGGCCCAAAACCCAATATGATTGGTTGTGTTGTAATTCATAATACGTCCTGCGTGTCGTTATGTGTTTGCGAGTGTTGTATTATATTCGCGACCTGCGCGTCATGCTTTCTCTTATTTTCTTGTTGTAAATTAGATTTAGACTCGAATGTAACTCGAGTTTCAAATTGTAATGTACAAATTGGAGCGCTGGAGGGTCCACACGAGACGGAGTTCCGAGGCGGGCACGAGCAACACAAGGTGGTCAAAGGGAGGAGCTTGAAGAAGCTGTTGACCCTAGGTTGACCAATCGATCTTCTCATTGGCTTGAGAAGATCGTAGTAGGTCCATGACTAAATCACAAATAAATTAATTAATTGCTTGTGTATGTGATGCATATTTAATAAGTAGTTAATTAATTAGTGCCTTACGATTAGATTAGATCTAAGTCGTGCACATGATGCACCCTTATGATTAGATTAGATCTAAGTCGTGCACAAGATGCATCCCTTTCGATTAGATTAGATCTCAATCGACTCAACTCTAATGCCTAACCGTGTCGTGATACCTATCACTACCTCGATCACATGTATTGTTGAATCTGCCAAAGCAGAGCAATACATATTATCTTGGTAGGGTACGGAGGGACAATCTTGGTCCCGCCTATCAACGCATGGGTGAATACAGACTCAATTAGATTGAGTATTCCTAGTTACTCGGTTGGATCGAGTTAACTATAGGCATTCTTCCAATAGTTGGAAAGGTAGGACAAAATCACGTTTATATTAACTCTCGGGCGTATTAGCCAAAGCTAACTCGAGTTTTAATATAAATATGGATCTTGATCCTATAAACAAGAGTTGCATAGAGATGTTGGTAATCGTTACCTACCGATCATACTAAGCCTTGGGCGTATTAGCCAAAGCTAACTCAAGGGTTAGTATGATGTGGATCTTGTCCCACATGAATTATAGTATTCAGTGGGAGCATCATTTAGTTAAAGGTCTAATTAAATGATTTTAAAAGAATATGATATTTATTTCTGCAAATTTTCTGTTGTAGATAACCATGACGTCGAACACGAATTCCTTCTCCCTGCGATCTGTCCTTGAGAAGGACAAGCTCAACGGAGCGAATTTCCTGGACTGGTACAGGAACTTGAGAATAGTTCTCACCCAGGAACGTAAACTGTACGTTCTGGAGCAGCCCATTCCGGAGGCTCCTCCTGCCAATGCCCCGCGAGCAGACAAAGATGCTTACAAGAAGCATCAAGACGACGCATTAGATGTGTCCTGTCTAATGCTCGCGACCATGAACTCTGAGCTTCAGAAGCAACATGAGTTGATGGGCGCTTACGATATGGTTGAGCATCTTCGCCAACTATATCAGGGACAAGCGAGGCATGAGAGATTTGAGATCTCTAAGGCACTATTTCAGTGCAAGATGTCAGACGGGGCTCCTGTAGGTCCTTATGTACTCAAGATGATTGGGTACATAGAGAACCTACAAAGACTGGGGTTCCCACTTGGCCAAGAGCTGGCCACTGACTTGATCTTGCAATTCGCTCTCAACTATAACATGAACGAGATTGACAAGCCACTGCCCGAGCTACTTAGTATGTTACGAACTGCTGAGATTAACCTTAAGAAGGTTAAGCCCATTCTGATGGTCCAGAAGCACAAGGGCAAGGGCAAGCCCAAAGGTAAGGGAAAGTCTCAAACCAAGGGCAAAGGCAAGGCACTGAAGCCTAAAGGAGGGGTCGCCAAGGATGCTACCTGCTTCCACTGCGGTCAGACCGGGCACTGGAAGAGGAACTGCAAGGTATACTTGGAGGATCTTAAGAAGAAGAGAAGTGAGACTTCCACTTCAGGTATATATGTTATAGAAGTCAATCTCTCTATTTCTACATCATGGGTATTAGATACTGGATGTGCTTCTCACATTTATACTGATGTGCTGGCGTTGAGAAATAGCAGAGCATTCATGAAGGCAGGTGGACCTACGAGTAGGCAATGGAGCACGGGTTGCTGCTGTTGCTGTAGGAACTTATCAGCTATCTCTGCCCTCTGGGCTTGTACTAGATTTAGATGATTGTTGTTATGTGCCTGCTCTTACTAAGAATATAGTTTCAGTTTCTTGTTTAGACAAGAAACGATACTCTTTTATAATAAAAGACAAATGTTGTCTTGTTTATTTAAAAGATATGTTCTATTGTAGTGCACCACTAATAAACGGACTCTATATTCTAGACCTTGAGAGCCCTATCTATAACATTAGTACCAAGAGATTCAAGTCAAATGACATGAACCAAACCTACCTCTGGCACTGTCGCTTAGGTCATATAAATGACAAGCGCTTATCCCAGCTCCATAAGGATGGTTTGCTGGACTCATTTGATTTAGAATCATATGAGATATGCGAGTCATGCCTACGAGGCAAGATGACCAAGACCCCCTTTAGTGGGTATAGCGAGAGAGCAACTGATTTGTTAGGACTCATACATAGTGATGTATGTGGCACTTTCAATGTTGCTGCTAGAGGCGGTTATAGATACTTCATCACATTTACTGATGACTTCAATAGATATGGTTATGTGTACTTGATGACACATAAGTCTGAATCCTTTGAAAAGTTCAAAGAATTCAAGAATGAAGTACAGAACCAGCTTGGCAAGAGTATTAAGATACTTCGATCAGATCGAGGTGGAGAATACCTTAGACATGAGTTTCGTGACTACCTAACTGAGTATGGGATTCTATCCCAACTCACTCCTCCTGGAACACCACAGTGGAATGGTGTATCTGAAAGGAGGAATCGTACCCTATTAGATATGGTATGATCTATGATGAGTCACACAGATCTTCCGACATATCTATGGGGATATGCTCTAAACACGGTAGCTTTCATACTCAACCGAGTTCCATCAAAGGCCGTGATAAAGACACCATATAGGATATGGACTGGGAGAGATGCCCAGGTGTCTTTCATGAGGATTTGGGGCTGTGAGGCTTACGTACGACGTCAAGTCTCAGACAAATTAGGACTCAAATCCGACAAGTGCTATTTCATCGGATATCCCAAGGAAACTAAGGGATATTACTTCTACATTCCCAGTCAGCACAAGGTAGTTGTGGCAAAGACTGGGGTCTTTCTAGAAAGGGACTTTGTTTCTAGAAAGACTAGTGGGAGCGCGTTCGATCTTGAAGAAGTTCAAGATGCGAACAATAGCACTAATGCCTCGATGGAAATTGAACTCGAACCACAAAGTGTTGTGGATGATGTTGTTCCACAAGGAGTTGAGGAACAACAACCGGTTCAAGTAGACATACCTCTTTGCAGGTCTGATAGGATACGTCGTCAGCCTGAGAGATACTCTTTTCTCTTGTCTGACCATGATGACATTGTGCTCATAGAGGATGAGCCTACCACCTATCAAGAAGCTGTGATGAGACCAGATTCCGAGAAATGGCTAGAAGCCATGAGATCCGAGATGGAATCCATGTACACCAACCAAGTATGGACTTTGGTTGATCCACCTGAAGGGGTAAAACCCATTGGGTGCAAGTGGGTCTTTAAGAGAAAGACTGACATGGATGGACTTATCTATAAGGGTCGCTTGGTAGCTAAAGGTTTCAAGCAGATTCATGGTATTGACTATGATGAAACCTTTTCTCCAGTGGCGATGTTTAAGTCCATTCGGATCATGGTTGCTATTGCAGCCTACCATGACTATGAGATATGGCAGATGGATGTCAAAACCGCGTTTCTGAATAGAAACCTACTCGAGGATGTGTACATGACACAACCTGAGGGTTTTGTAGATCCACAGCATACTAGTAGAGTATGCAAGTTGCATAGGTCCATTTATGGACTAATGCAAGCTTCTTGGAGCTGGAATCATCGATTCGATGATGCGATCAAACAGTTTGCTTTCATCAAAAACGAAGATGAGCCTTGTGTCTACAAGAAGTTTGTAGGGGACATAGTTGTCTTCCTCATATTGTATGTGGATGACATACTACTCATTGGGAAGGACATCCCTATGCTTCAGTCTGTCAAGACCTGGCTAGGGAGTTCCTTCTCAATGAAGGACTTAGGTGAGGCATCCCGCATTCTAGGGATACAGATCTATAGAGATTGATCTAAGAGATTGCTTGGCCTAAGTCAGAGTACATACATTGACAAGGTACTCCTTTGGTTTGCCATGCAGAACTCCAAGAAGGGATTTCTGCCGATGTCACATGGCGTGAGTCTTTCGAAGACTCAAGGTCCCTCTTCTAGAGAGGAGAGAGATCGCATGGATCAGATCCCTTATGCCTCAGCCATAGGATCGATCATGTACGCCATGCTATGTACTCGACCTGATGTCTCGTATGCTTTGAGCATGACGAGCAGATACCAGTCAGATCCAGGTGAAAGTCACTGGATAGCGGTCAAGAATATTCTTAAGTACTTACAAAGGACTAAAGAATATTTCTTGATATATGGAGGCAATGATGAGCTAACTGTAAAGGGTTACAGTGATGCCAGCTTCCAGACCGACAGGATGATTACCGATCGCAGTCAGGGTTCGTGTTTTGCTTAAATGGTGGTGCTGTGAGCTGTGCCGAGTATATTGCTACATCAGAGGCAGCAAAGGAGGCAGTTTGGATCCGCAAGTTCATCACTGAACTTGGGGTGGTTCCTAGCATCGCTGATCCAGTTGAGCTCAATTGTGACAACAATGGAGCTATAGCACAGGCGAAGGAACCTCGCTCACACCAGCGGACCAAGCACATACTACGGCGCTTCCATCTCATTCGAGAGATTATCGATAGAGGAGATGTGAAGATTTGCAGAGTACCTACAGAGGCAAACATCGCAGATCCCTTGACCAAGGCTTTGGCACAAAGGAAGCATGATGGTCACACTAGGTCATTAGGCCTTAGAGCCTATACTGATTGGCAATAGTGCTAGTGGGAGATTGTTAGTTAGAGCCCTAGAGCCAATCATTTGATGATTGTATGGACTCATTGTATCATATTCTTGTATATTAATAAAGGCATTTGTTTGGTTATTATACTTATTTGTATTAGTGCCAAATAGACTAAGTATAATAGCGTCCTTGAGTAGAAGGTTCATACCTATATCAATCGATTAGTTGAATCGATAGTGAGATGATATAGGGAACACTACTCTAAATCATTCCTAGTCGAGTATTAACATTCAGGGACAATGTTAATGCAATAAGACTAGCATGTAGGTCAGCTCGATGACTTGATCTCACAAGTCATGGATATAGAGATATCAAGCTGACACATGGGTATTCATTGGAGAATGTATACTGAATGACCCGCCATGAGAAAGTATCATGGATCGTTATATGAGTGTCATATACTTTCTCATGTGGCTATTAGTATGACTATTAGTCCTTAGACCTGAAGTCACCATGGATCCCTACATAAGGAGTTATGTACTTTGGTTTCGTCAAACGTCACCCGTAACTGGGTGGACTATAAAGGCGATTACTGGGTATATAACGAATTATGTAGAGGGATGTGAGTGATGTAGATGGGATCTATCCCTCCCATATGACGGGAGCGACATCGGTATTCTTGATAGAGTGAGACCACTAAGTGCATGGCCATGCCCAAATGAGTCAACATTAGATGTTGAGCTCATTTGATCGAGTGAGTCTACTTGGAGTTCAAGATTTAGATTGATTAGAGGATGACACGGTCTATGCCTCATATTGATCAATCTAGATGTCTAGGATAGAAGGACAATGTCACATATTGTGAGGAGTCATAATTAGTAGTCACAAGGTGATGTCGGATCTCGACATTCTTGTAACTTGGGTAGTAATGATGTGTTGCTAGATACCGCTCATTACTTATGCTCCTAAATGGGTTTAGGGCATTGCCAACGTTACAAGAACCTATAGGGTCACACACTTAGGACAATTAGATGGAGATTAGGTTCATATGATGAACCAAGAGGATTAGATTCATTTGATGAATCAAATTGGATTAAGAGTAATCCTAATTGGGCTAACTTGAGTTCGACTCAAGTTGATTCATGTGTTCAATGAGTCTAATTTAGATTTTTGACTCATTGAATCAATTTAATTAAATGAATTAGATTCATTATATTAAGTTGGCTTGAATCAAATGGTTGGATTCGATCAACCATGGAAGAGATTGGGTCAAGTTTGACTTGACTTAAGAAGGAAGACCAAAGGTTAATTTTGACTTGAGCTTTTGCCATCTCATTGGTGAGTTGGCATTAGGTAGACCAATGATGATGTTCCACATCATCATGGTGTGCCACCTCATGGGAGTTACTAGTGAGTGCCACCTCATGGAGGTTACATTCTCTCTTTGATGACAACTTAATGCATTAATGAGGGAGTTACAATAGAGGTGGCCGGCCACTTTTGATTGAATGAGAAATTCAATTTGCTCAATTCAAGTGATTACTCCTTCTTCTTCCTCAAGCTCTCCCTCTCCCTCTCCTCCTTGCTTGGCCGAATCTTACCAAGGTGCTAGCACACCTTTGTGTAAGGTTTTCTCCACCTACGTGTCCGTGAGGATACTTCTAGAGGACCGACGCTTGACGGTCTAGAGATCCGGCAATTCCTTGGACGAGCGGGAACGCGAAAGGGCACACAACAAGGGTAAATCTCTTAACATGTAGATCTAGGAGTAGATCTAAAAAGGTTTTTTTGAAACTCGTACTCGTAATTTTTTGTTCGGCTTTCCTTGCATGGATCTACGACTTTGGGTGATTTGGGGTTACCGCGACGCGAAAAGCGGTTTTTGCGGCCCGAAAAACCCAACAGGAGCAACAACCTGTATATTTTTCTAGCCATTTATTAAAAGGAGCTGAGTGTAGATATACTACATTAGAAAAATTGGCTTATGCCCTAGCACTGACTGCTCGGAGGTTGCGCCCATATTTCTTAGCACATGAGATTATTGTATTAACTAACAGCACTCTTGGGCGAGTATTACTCAACCCAGAGGCATCGGGACGGATGATTAAGTGGACAACTGAACTTGGGGAATATGACATCCAGTATCAACCTCGCTCGGCAATCAAGGCACAAGCTCTGGCAGACTTCATCATAGAAGTGCAAGGCCCCGAGGAAGAAAACACCTGGAAGGTTTATGTAGATGGTTCTTCAAGTAGACAAGGTAGCGGAATTGGTGTTCTTCTTATATCACCAAGGGAAGACAGATTGCAACTCTCTATCAGGTTGAACTATAGAGCTACCAACAACGAAGCAGAATATGAAGCCTTAATAGCCGGTTTGTAAGCTGCTCGGCATATAGGGGCAGCTCGAGTCCTTATTTATTCCGATTCTCAACTAGCAGCTCAACAACTATCAGGTAATTTTGAAATCAATAATGATAGACTTAAGTTATATGCTGAAGCGTTTGATAAGTTGAAGTCTCAATTTCAAGAAGTAAATATACAAAAGGTTCCCAGATCTGAAAATCAAGTAGCAGACGAATTGGCTAAATTGTCTTCTGCTATAGTACCGTGGAGTCTAGACAGACCCATGGAACAAACTCTGTAAGTATCCTGTATTGAAAGACATGCTGAAGCAGAGATTCAAAGCGATTGGAGGGCTCAGATCATATTATATTTGCAGCAAGGTATTCTTCCTAGTGATGTAGAACAGACGAGAGTATTTAAGAAGAGGGCCGCTCAATATACTATGGTGGGAGAACAGTTATATAAAAGGGCTTTTTCCAGACCTTTGCTCAAATGTATTGGCACAGAAGATATATAGTTTATTTTACGAGAAGTTCATCAAGGTTCGTGTGGTAGTCATATAGGGGGAAGATCTTTGGCTCGTAAAATTCTGTTAGCAGGATATTTTTGGCCCACTTTACATGAAGATGCTAACAAACTGGTGAGAACTTGTGTTTCTTGTCAAAAGCATCAAAATATCTCACATCATCCTACACAGTTATTGAGAACCTCTATAGTTGCATGTCCCTTTGATCAGTGGGGCCTGGACATAGTAGGACCGTTTCCTATGGCAGCTGCACAGAGAAAATTCTTATTGGTAGCAGTGGATTATTTTTCTAAATGGGTAGAGGCAGAACCACTTGCTAGAATTACTGAAGATGCAGTTATTAAATTTCTATAGAAAAATATAATCTGCAGGTTTGGCATTCCTCATAAATTGGTCTCTGATAATGGAAGACAATTTCAAGGGGATAGGATTTTAGACTGGTGCAACAGTTACGGCATTATTCAAGCCTTCACCTCTGTAGCTTACCCACAAAGCAATGGCCAAGCAGAAGTAACTAATAGGGAGATTATTAGAGGTCTAAAAACCAAATTGGATCATGTGGGAGGTAGATGGGTAGACGAATTACCCAGTGTTCTTTGGGCTTACCGTACTACACCTCGGGAAGCTACAGGAATTACACCTTTTCAATTAGTTTATGGAGCAGAAGCAATAATTCCCATCTAAGTGGGGGTAGAGTCTGATAGACGGCGATTATATGATGAGGACAATGAAGGTCGGTGACTTATGGAGCTAGATTTGATAGAGGAAATAAGAGATAAAGCTGCTACCCGTCTTGTATCATATCGACAGTGGATGAGGCAAAACTATAACAAGAGAGTGATACCCAGATTTTTCCAAGTAGGGGATTTGGTATGGAAACGAATTAAACCTGTTAGGGATGTCAGTAAGCTGGGACCACAATGGGGAGGACCTTACAAAGTGGTAGAAAAGCTCGCATCAGGTTTATATTATCTTCAAGATGTTGAAGGGAGAATTTTGGAACGCCCTTGGAGCGCTAATCATTTACAGCCTTATCGAACCTGACCAGATCACACTATTTAAGAAAATGTTCACAATTATTTGAGGTCCTTGGGAAACTGGGGACAAATATACCTACAGTTTATGTACCCTATTTCTTTTAATAAAAACCAGGCAAGACGAATATCAACACTGGAAATAAGTATGGTTCATACAGATTGACAGATATCAAGAGAAGCTTCATTTTCTATTTTGGGCAATCAATATGAGGAAATCCTAACCGGCCTATGTAGCTCCCCGCAAGGTCAAGAAAAACTATAAAGAGGTTAGTATCAAATTCATATTTTCTACATAGAGTAAAAGTCGATCGGGAAATTCTATGAAGTAACTCGGTCGGGTCTTCATAGGAGGAACTGGAGACTCTAAACTATTCCAGAGAAAAAGTTGATCAGGAAATTCTATGAAGAAACTCGGTCGGGTCTTCATAGGAGGAACCGGAGACCCTAAACTATTCTAGAGAAAAAGTCGATCGGGAAATTCTATGAAGTAACTCGGTCGGGTCTTCATAGGAGGAACCGGAGACTCTAAACTATTCCAGAGAAAAAGTCGATCGGGAAATTCTATGAAGTAACTCGGTCGGGTCTTCATAGGAGGAACCGGAGACTCTAAACTATTCCATAGAAAAAGTTGATCGGGAAATTCTATGAAGTAACTCGGTCAGGTCTTCATAGGAAGAACCGGAGACTCTAAACTATTCCAGAGAAAAGTCGATCGGGAAATTCTATGAAATAACTCGGTCGGGTCTTCATAGGAGGAACCGGAGACTCTAAACTATTCCAGAGAAAAAGTCGATTGGGAAATTCTATGAAGTAACTCGGTCGGGTCTTCATAGGAGGAACCTGAGACTCTAAACTATACCAGAGAAAAAGTCGATCGGGAAATTCTATGAAGTAACTCGGTCGGGTCTTCATAGGAGGAACCGGAGACTCTAAACTATTCCAGAGAAAAAGGTGATCGGGAAATTCTATGAAGTAACTCGGTCGGGTCTTCATAGGAGGAACCGGAGACTCTAAACTATACTAGAGAAAAAGTCAATCGGGAAATTCTATGAAGTAACTCGGTCGGGTCTTCATAGGAGGAACGGAAGACTCTAAACTATTTCAGAGCCAAAGTCGATCGGTAAATTCTATGAAGTAACTCGGTCGGGTCTTCATAGGAGGAACCGGAGACTCTAAACTATTTCAGAGCCAAAGTCAATCGGAAAATTCTATGAAGTAACTCAGTCGGGTCTTCATAGGAGGAACCGGAGGCTCTAAACTATTTCAGAGCCAAAGTCGATCGGGAAATTCTATGAAGTAACTCGGTCGGGTCTTCATAGGAGGAACCGGAGACTCTAAACTATTTCAGAGCCAAAGTCGATCGGGAAATTCTATGAAGTAACTCGGTCGGGTCTTCATAGGAGGAACTGGAGACTCTAAACTATTTCAGAGCCAAAGCCGATCGGGAAATCCTATGAAGTAACTCGGTCGGGTCTTCATAGGAGGAACCGGAGACTCTAAACTATTCCAGAGCAAAAGTCGATCGGGAAATTCTATTAAGTAACTCGGTCGGGTCTTCATAGGAGGAACCGGAGACTCTAAACTATTTCAGAGCCAAAGTCGATCGGGAAATTCTATGAAGTAACTCGGTCGGGTCTTCATAGGAGGAACCGGAGACTCTAAACTATTCCAGGGCAAAAGTCGATCGGGAAGTTCTATGAAGTAAATCGGTCGGGTATTCATAGGAGGAACCGGAGACTCTAAACTATTCCAGAGCAAAAGTCGATCGGAAAATTCTATGAAGTAACTCGGTCGGGTCTTCATAGGAAGAACCGGAGACTCTAAACTATCTCTGAGCAAAATGGATGATTTTCAGCAACTCAAACGGGTCTTCTAAACCATCACAAATCACAAGTAAGCGATCTTATAATTTCAAGACCTAATCAACCGAGATTACATGGACATGAGGCTGGAATTCAAAAGGGATGCTATACATATGATACATTATTCATTTGGAGGCCTATCCATTTAGAAGTCTTTATTTAAAATTCGCCTGGAATAATATATTCAGCTCGGAACTCAAGAATCTTACATAGCTTTCTATACAGAGATCAGTTGAAATTATGCGTTCTTTTGGAATTATGAAATATACCAGATGTTGTCTGCAGAAGAATTCATCGGGACAAGGCTTAACTTCATGAGATAAGCCAGGAATTCTCGAATAAAGTTTATACTCCATGATCAAAAATATTTCAGAAGGGATATTCTCAAATCAGCATGATGAAGAAGCAAGTAAGTATCAAAATTTTCTTATACACTGCAAGTACTTAATTACACAAGCTTTAATTATACTTGTTTTTTCATTAGTAGCTCCTATAGTACAAGTCTTTTATAAATAATTTCTTTAAACATTCGGAAAAGGGGCCTTTTAAATCCGCGGGCAACTCTTCATTAAGCCTGCGGCGATTTATGAAAGAAAGGGGAGGTTCTTGGGGTAAATAACCACCCTCTCTTAATTGTTGAAGAACTCCCGATACAGAATGGTTTAGAGCACCTACTATCCTACGAACAAATTCCCGAGCAAAGGCTGAAGACTTCAAATAAGCCTGACGCCATTCCTCCCACCGGTTCTTCTCTTGTTCCTTGTAACTTTGAAAATCAGCTTGTAGCTTGGTGTTCTGATCTTTCAAAGCGTTCTTCTCTGATTTAAGCTGCTCCAATTCCTTTTGAAGCGATGACAATTCAATCTCTTGAGCTTTCCTTTGCTCTTGTTCCTGTAGGAGAGTGAAATCATGAGAGGCTAAGTCCTGAGCTTAGTCATAAAGACAGTCATTATGGAGCTTCTCTAATTTCTCTAAAATAAGGCTTTTTTGAGAAGCATCTGAAAGAGCTTTCTCTTTCAAAGTAATCTATAGTCGAAGACCATAGTGTAACCTCTCCACCTGTAATTCTAACGTCCTCCTAGCAAGCTCTTTGTCTTTCAACAGTTGTTGACATTCCTCCAATTCTTGCTTCAAGGTTCCCAATTGTTGATTTTGCAAGGCCACCTTCTCTTGCAACTGAGCCCTATCACTACTAGAAGAAGGCGAAGCAACCTTCAATGTCTCCAGTTGAGCTTTCAACTTATTGTTCTCATGATCTTTAGCTGTAAGTAGTTGATCGATATGCAGACTTGTGGCGAGAAACTAAATAAGAGGATAATGTAAGTTAAAGATGAAGTTACAAAGCTAATAACACATAACTAGGAATACTTACAGCCACTGCATGACGACTATGGCGATCTGCTCGATGTGGGAGACTAAGGCCTCGTAGTTGTTCATAACCCTGCATCCAAGATTCGGCCAATAAACCTTGCAGTTGCAAAGTGCCATAGCCAGGAGGACTAGAAGGCTGTCCCAATTGAGAAGGTAAGCCCGCAGCCACTTTAAATAAAGGAAGGGGATTAGAGGAAGCCAGAGACGGAGAAGAAGAGGAGGCAATGGAAGGAAAAGGGATAGTAGAAGCAGGAGGAGCAGGGTAGGAACTAGATGGAATAGAAGGTAGCAATGTAGGAGGGGTTGTTGCAATTGTGGAAACACTAACAGTTGAAGGGCTGACACTGAGAGAAGATCTTCGGTAAGGTGTTCATTTTGCTCGAGGCCTATAAGCCAAAGGAGGCAAGGCCAATGCCAAGGATATAGAAGGCACAGGAGGGATAACGGCCATCTCAGAGGCAGAAGCAGGAGGAGCTGAAATAATAGAAGAAGAAGAGATAAGTAGACCAGGCCTCATCATCCGAAGAGCAGGACTGAAGATGATATTGGTGGGAGTCATCGGTGCCTTACCTCTCTCAAAAGAAATAGGTGCCGGAACAAGAGGAGCTTGCACAAAAGTACCAAAGAAATCGCCAAAGGGAGAATCCTTTGTGAGATTTGGCTTTTTAACTAAAGTAACAAAAGGCTTTTCTTCTTCCTCTTCCATGAGTGCGACACCCTCTGCTCGTCGTTCTTCTTCGGAAAGCAAGCCCAAAGTAGAGGGATTAGGATCGGATCGGCGAGCCAACAACCATTTTTCTCCAAGATTATTGATAAAGGACTTGGTCATAGCAGAATTCCTATACATAAAAGCCGGAAGAATAGCATCGGCTGAAATACAGAGGATAAACATCATTATCATAGAGATATACTAATCAGCAAAGGCGAAGTAAAATAATTATACTCACCAAAGGAACTATCCAAAGGAGTGTTAATGTTGCCTATCCCGAAGGGAAACATTAAGCCCTCTTCAATTAGATGTGGCAAACTGAATTTTGCTCCTCGCAGTTTAGGTAAAGCAGAAGCAACAGAGGGATCGTTAAGAAGATCATGGATGTCCGGAAGTGGAGGTAATCATGTATCCATTGGATAGGAAACGGAGGGGGAGAAGGGAGACGCATGTAGAAAAATTTACGATACCATTCGCCTTGAGGAGGAATGTGGTTAAATAGAATGACCTTGGGACGAGACTGAAACTTGAAAACGCCCACATCTACTCGGCGAGGATTAATGAAGAAGTGATGAAAAAGATGGGGAGACAAGGGGAAATCCAACAGTTTTGATACCCCAATGAAACCCATTAGAATAGAAAAAGATTGAGGGACGAGTTGGTTTAGCGAGATATCAAAATAATGGCTGACGTTGCAGAAAAAAGGATGAAGGGGAAATCTAAAACCTTGTAAGACTTGGTCCCTGAATATGGAATTACATCCTAAGGGGGGAAGATGTGGACCCTCATGAGGAGCAGGACGTGTGATAGAGGAGGAAAACCATAGGTTGCCTGTAAATCCACTTCTTCTGTATCTGTGAGGTCAAAAGAGCATGAAAGAAACCATGCAGGAGAAGAAACCGCCATAGGGAGGAGCAATCACAGAAAAAGGAATCAAGGAAGAAGACGAAGGATGAAGAAAAACAAGAGAAAACCTCGTAAGCACTTATCTTTCTTTTTGTCTTGTGCTAAAACCCTTAAGAATGAAACAGCAAAAGAGGGAAAAAGGTGCTTGCAGTATCAATCGTCATAAATAGGTAATAATATTAAAGAATAAAATCAGGAGAAAAAAGTGAAGTTAAAAAAGCTAACTCGGAAACAGGTGTGAGTTTCCTCAGAAGTATTCTTAGGAAATCCTGACAAGGACAAATAGAAATTAGTACAATAAACTATAAGTTTGAGGTGTGGATATAATAAAATGGAAGTCAAGCATCGGATAGTAGTTAATAGACGAAATCCGTAGATGAAAATCGGATGATTTTGACAAACCGGCCGAACTAAAGATCGTTCAAAATATATTGACCAAAAGCTTATTATAGTAAGGCAAATAATATACGTTATGATAAAACCTAGTGAGACTCAATTACGATGCGGAAAAAGACATATGAGGATACAATGGTAAACCGGTCGAGCAAAACAAATTGACCAATATCAAGGATAGCATGACGAAGCCGTGTTAAATCGGGCGAGATGTAACTAAGCTATAAAATATCGGGCGGTATTTATCAATCTTAATATATACCGATCGATCATTAAGAAAAGACTCATAGAGAAATCTCGCGTTATGATAAACCAAATAACATTAGATACATTTACAGAAAACAGATATTCATCCTGAGAAAGAGTAAAATTTACAACCCAAGAGGAGTAATCAAAGTCACACGAGCTTATCAGTACTGAATCGCAATAACTCGAACCTAAGTTAGAGTCAGCTTGGGGTACAGATCAGGAGGTTTGTTTTCAATTAGTTTACGTTTGTTTAAGAAATTAGGAGGAGGATCGCGAGATAAATAATGCTCCTCTTTTAATTGCTGAATCGCCCCTTGAGCTCCTGCAGTAAAAGCGGATAGAATGGACCTCACGATCGATCTGTTGAACTCAGGAGATTCAATCATGGCTGTGGCTCGCTCCTTATAACGAACATCCTCGCCCCCTTTGTAGACTACCAACGCCATCTGAGAGGTTTTTAATTCATCTTCTTAGGCAGAAGCCTCAGCTTTAGCCGAATCAAGGGAGGTGGTCAAAGAGGCTACCTCATCCTCTTTCAGCTGTAAGGCTTTGAGCTTCTCAGTCAATTCCGCTTCATAATTAGCCTTTAGCTCTCCAAGCTTGGAAGTCAATTCTCGATTGAGGTCTGTAACCGATTTAAATTTTGCCTGAAGGTTTTCAATTTGTACTTCGAACTGTTTCTTGGCGGTAGCAGAAAACGTAGTAGAAGACAATTCAACAACCTCTTGCTTTAGCTTGTCATTCTCCGATCTCAACCTCTGGTTCTCAGTATATAGGTTGTGCAGTAGTCGAGAGATACCCATATTTTCTAGCCATCGCTGGAAATGTAATAAAAAGTTATAAGATAATAGTTGAGAAATAAAAAATAAGCGTTAATAAGCATACCTGATTCTCCTTGTGAGAGAAGCGATCAATTGCCTCAGCAATAGAAAGCTCTTCAAAAAGGGGACGAACTTCATCCCAAGAGCTGGCAAAAGAACCCCCTAATAATATAAGAAGAACAGGAATGGCAGAAGAACCGGTCGAGAAGGAAGAAGTAGAAATAGAGGGGGGAGCAAAGACTAAGTAAGAGGAAGGCGAGGAAGGCAAAGACCCTGAAGTTGGTATGGATAAGGGAAAAGTAAAAGAAACATCTCCAGAGGTGCTGGCACTAGAGAAAGGCAAGGCAGGAAAGTTGAGAGAAGGATAGAGCTCCGCCAGCGTCGGCTCAACAGAAGGAAGGCTACCCAAAGCAAAGCCTTCTGAAACCAACTCGTCAACAGGAAGAATGAGCCTCCTTTTTGAGGGAGGAGCCCTGGTTAGTTTGCATCCTGGATGCTTGCGTGCGGAGACTTCAGCTATCAATTTACCCGAGCTACCAGGAGACGTGAGCTCAATTAAAGAAAGAGAGGTAGATGAGGAGACAGCAGCAACCACTGGAGAGGTAACAGTGGGTATAGGATGGGGAATGATCTCTACAGCAGGATCCTCAGGAGAACCTTCAGGAACCTCACGAGCCCCTGACGAGCTAGGTACTTCGGCTAAGGAAGTCGGCACTTCAATTGTGGGTGGAGGGGTGATAGCTGCCAGAAGTTCGGCCTCCTTGGCGCGAAGCAAGTCTTCTTCCACACGTATTTCTTCGTTAATCAGAGCATCATAAAAACTCTCCACTGTATAGAAAAGAAAAACAGTTTAAGCAGTTAAAAGCGAGAAGAAAAGAACAAGATGTTACCTAAGGAAATGTGGGTATCAGGTTTAACGGGGCTTAAACCAAATAGGTATACAAGCTCGACGTTCAACCATTTCGGGATCGAGAGTCGGTGACCTAATAATTTCTCACAATAAATAGGAAAAGAGGGAAGAAGATGAAACTCTCTAACGTCTGGCAGAGGAGGCAAGAAAGATTTCCAAGCATGAGACCAAGGAATAGGCCCCGGAAATTTTAAAAAGAAAAAACGAGATTTCCAGGCTTTGAGAGACGACGGCATATCTCCAAAAAGGACCATTTTAGTGCGCGAATGGAATAAGAAGACACCAGGTTCCGAGTACTTGGGATAGGAAAATATGAAGAAATTTTGTGGAGTAGGAGGAATATCTCGTAGACGAAACAACATGTAAGTACCGCACAGATAACGAAATGCATTAGGGGTAAACTGCTGCAAAGGAATATCAAAATACCGACTTATCTCAATCAAGAAAGGAGGAATGGGGAATCTTAAGCCCCCTATCAATTGATCCCTGAAAAAAGTCACGCAGTTATCAGGGGGATGATGAGGTTGATCATTCGGTGTTGGGATTATGATTCTATATTCCTTAGGAATTTCATATTGACGACGGATGGATAATCTAGCATTCTTATCAAAGATAGAAGACATATGGACATACCAAGGAGCAATTGCTTCCTCAGCCATGGACAAAGGTATAGGCTAGGGAAACAATAGATTACTTACTGGAGCCAAGAAAGAGGATCGTCGAGAAACGGTGAGCTCAAGGTCTGGTCGAAGGCAGCAACAGGAAAAGAACTCTAGAGAAGAAAAAAGGAAGGACAATGTTTAAAAAGGAGACGAAGGGTTTAGGGTTTGAAAAACGCACGACGGTCGTCAGATTAGGACGTTGGTAGCTCAGCAGACGCTAAGGATCGCAATAGAAAGGCAAAAGGCCTATGCGACGTGGTGATTAGAAAGGGTATGTGTCAGGTCATCATAAAAAAAGAGGGGCATTTATATTAGATGTGACGAATCGGATCGCGATGGGGTTGGTAGTGCCTCGAACATTCTCTCACCCGAAGGAGAGCCAATCACCAGTTCAGAAACCTCGAAAGAAGACGTGATCGACTGGGCATAATAAAATAGAAAGGACTGAAGTTTTTGACCAAACCCAGGCTATAGACAAAAACATTTTAAGGATAGAAATTTAGGAGAATAACAAATTTTTAAATTATCCTTATAAAACACGACTTAGTGTTTGTCAAAATAAATTTATATTGACGGGGGAAACTGTGGTTATGCTAGATAAGTATGATATTGACTTCAGTCAATAAGACAACATCAGTTGGTATAACATTGGTTATAATATCGAACCGTACTAACAGTTAAGATAGCCTTAGCTATGATAAATGACATATAGGATACACGAAGGAATGATGAACACAACACCACATTTTGTAAATAATAGAAGGTTCGGTAGAATCCTTTGATTAGATACAAAAGTTTATTTTTACACTTAGAATCTGATCAAATACATAGCATTACATTTCCCCCAGGAACAGCAAACCTCAAATAGATAACAAATATTACAAGCATAAACTCTTAGAGCACTCAAAAAATTTCTGTCACACTGGATTCAAACTTACCATGGAGCAGAGATGGAAATAGCCCACTTCATCCGAGCTTGCCAAGGCACATAAGAGGCAATATTGTGCCCTGGATGAAGAAAGCAACAAAAAACAAAAGCTCAAGGGCGATGAGACGGGGAAACATTGACTCATTCCATAATGGAAAAATAAATGTAGAAACCACTTCCCCTCTCAAGCCGTATGAGCTCAGCAAGTGGAGCAACCAATCTTAGCCCAAGGGTAACATATGATGTGCCCTTCACACAACACCCATGGGTCATTTGACTGCCCCTCTATAAGTAGTAAAAATTTCTCTGAAGTTTCTTGGGTCCTTCAGAGCACCTGCATCTTTGGATAGAAGATCTGAACTGTGAAGCTTCCTCTCTTAAGACGATCCCTTGAACCCCTGAAGTAGCCGGAGCAAAAATCCCAATAAACTCATATATAGATCTCACCTTGTCCAACAAAAGTTGCCCCCAAAAAGGAGGATCCACGACCATGGCCTTAGCAATAAAAGGTGGCAAGGAAGGAAAAGAATTGAGATGGGTCGTGGATGAAGAGAAGGTTGTAGCCCTATTTAAAGGAGAAAAAGGCTCACAGGATTACTATACTTAATTTATTAAGACAGTGGTACACAAAATCTGTGAGGTCATTTCAAAATCTGGAGCAGAGTCACGGGTAGAAAAAGACAGGACCATACTTATGTCTAGTCAGTCGTTTACACCTCCTTCGACTAGACTTGAAGAGAAGGCTAGTGATATGGGTTAGGTTTTGTGGGTCTCCCGATGAGGAAAGAAAAGGAAGAAAGAAAAGCAAAAAAGATAGGAAAATATCGGTCAGGACGTGCCTCGATGATAAAGGTAGGGTAACATCAGCCGAGACATACTTTCTAAGCAGAGCAACACTAACATCGGCCGGGACATACTGCTAGGATGAAGTTAGGTTAATAACGGCCGAGATATGCCTCCTAAGCAGATCCAGGTTAATATCGGTCAGGACGTGCCTCCATGATAAAGGTAGGGTAATATCGGCTGAGACATACTTCCTAAGCAGAGCTAGGCTATCATCGGCCGGGACATACTGCTAGGATGAAGTTAGGTTAATAACGGCCGAGATATGGCTCCTAAGCAGATCCAGGTTAATATCGGCCGGGACATACCTTCAGGAAGGAGATAGGCTAATATCGGCCGAGATATACTTCCTAGGCAGAGTTAGGCTAATATCGGCCGGGACACGCCACTGGGGCGGAATTAGGCTAATATCGGCTCAGACATACTTCCTAAGCAGAATTAGGCCAATATCGGCCGAGATATACTTCCTAGGCAGAGTTAGGCTAATATCGGTCGGGACACACCACTGAGGCGGAACTAGGCTAATATCGACCGAGATATACTTCTTAAGCAGAGCTAGGCTAATATCGGCCGGGACATACTGCTAGGATGGAGTTAGGCTAATATCGGCCGAGATATGTCTCCTAAGCAGATCTAGGTTAATATCGGCCGGGACATATCGCTGGGAGGGAGTTAGGTTAATATTGGCCAAGACATGCCTCCTAGATAAAACTAGGCTAATATCCGCCGGGACATACCGTTGGGATGGAGTTAGGCTAAGGCCGAATGAGACATACTTCCTATACAGAGCTAGGTTAATATCGACTGGCATATAAGAGATAAGTCTATATTGACCAAAATATACCTCCTAGAAAGAAAGCCAAGACCGGTCAATTGACTAGAAAAACACTTGAGAGAATATATTGACTTCAATAGATATAAGGAATACTGGTAGATGGAATTAATTACAGCAGAAGGGGTGAAATGATAGAGATATTTATAATATGTAAATATATGACAGAAAGTATATTTTGGCGGGAAATGTGTTTGTATATTATTTTGCAGGTGCTAAACGACAAAGAAGGTACATCTGGGGTACAAAAGAGATTCCTTAACAAGTAATTCATCACAAGTACACAGATGACATCATCTCATAACAAACTCTAACAAATCGGGGTCCACTTCATGACTACAGAGGTTATATAAAGTGGTATAAAAGGGGGAATCCTCTTCGTTGGCAAGGTAAGTTGAGAAGTTCAGATCATTACACACATTCATAACCCTAATTTCCAGCTACTGTTCATCTTCTTCCTCCTCTTTCTTCCACACTAAGAGAGATCACTAACTTGAGCGTCGGAGGGCCTAGCCAGGGATTCCCACCCCGGTCTTAGGTCACTGACGATAGTGTTGGCTGATCTCTTGTGCGCAGGAGGTACTGGAAGCTCTGGAGATGGGTTGTTCTTCGTTTGGATTTATTTCTCGGCATTGGATCTTTATAGGCAGGAGGCGTTCGGCGACTCTATTCTTCTCGATCCTCTTTTGTAGAACCCACCCTTCTTACCCAAGGGCGGCGCTACGATCTTATACTACTTACGTACATGCTTTAGTTATACTATAATAGCGGAAAATTTTAAATCATTCCTTTTATTTAAATAAGCATGATATCACATATTCTGATTAGTTCGAATGTGCATATATTGATCATATAACTAAAAATATTAATTTGTCCGAATCGTTCTTGCCGAGCTACCACCACACACATCACTATCTGCTCCTCCTGCTGCTCCGTCGTTCCGAATATTCGTCCCCCATATCTGCGGTACAAGGAAAGTAAGCTATGAGCACTCATGGCTCAGTAAGTTCCTTTCCTACTCACTAAAACCGAATTCATATCATTGCATATCAATATCATGCGAGGTATCATAAGCATACGACATACAAGGGTATCATATTCATATTCATATCATAATATCACATGACATTATATCTAATCATCAGATAATTCAAGCACATATGTAGGCAATGCATCATGAATTTGAAAACTTATACTTATAAGTACTTGAAATTAATATCATCATTAGAGGGGATCCCGCTTTGTACCACATACATAATGCGCGCGCTTCATAGGTAGGTCCAAGGTAGCAAGTCTTGAACCCTACCATGCATACATACTAGGCCCGAGTCTTACTCAATCGACCTAGGGCATTCAGAGGCCCATTACTGACGAGGCCCGAGTCTTACTCCATCGACCCCGGGGCGTTTACGGAGCCCACCCTTGGTACAAACCATACAAAAATAACTTATCATGCATAACTATCATATCATGTCCCTAACAATCTTTCATGCATTTCCTTTTTCATTTCTTTTCATTATGTATAGCATTTCCTATGCTATAACATATAATTACGTAACATAATTTCATTTCTTCTCATTATGTATAGCATTTCCTATGCTATAACATATCATGGCATATTACGTAACATAATTTCATTTTTTCTCATTATGCATAGCATTTCCTATGCTATAACATATCATAGCATATTACGTAACATAATTTCATTTCTTTTCATTATGTATAGCATTTCCTATGCTATAACATATCATGGCATATTACATAACATAATTTCATTTCTTCTCATTATGTATAGCATTTCCTATGCTATAACATATCATGGCATATTACATAACATAATTTCATTTCTTCTCATTGTGTATAGCATTTCCTATGCTATAACATATCATGGCATATTACATAACATAATTTCATTTCTTCTCATTATGTATAGCATTTCCTATGCTATAACATATCATGGCATATTACATAACATAATTTCATTTCTTCTCATTATGTATAGCATTTCCTATGCTATAACATATCATAGCATATTACATAACATAATTTTATTTCTTCTCATTATGTATAGCATTTCCTATGCTATAACATATCATGGCATATTACATAACATAATTTCATTTCTTCTCATTATGTATAGCATTTCCTAGGTTTCTTTCCCTTTTTCTTTTATTTTCCTTCATACACAAAAGTTACTACCAGTCCGAAACCTACCAGTCCTTAAGCTAGGTTTCTTAAGTGGCCTAAAGCTTGGAAAGCCTAAGTAAATATCATGTCAAAAGTTACTAAGAACATCATACACAAAATTGGATCATAAACAAGTTAGGACTCTTGTGATCTTACATGTCTTATATCATGTAACTAATTTTCTACATTCCAATTAAACATGAGAGCATTAATCAACTTTCATATCATAATATCACAGAGGTCTTGAGCATATTAATATTTTTGTTTAGGCTAATCTAAGCTATCCCTTTTATCATGGCCGAAAAACCCTAAAAAGAGTTCATGAGTTTCTAGCAATGTGAACACCCTTTAAGAAACTTTATATCCTATCATAGGAGCATGTTTAGTCTTTCTAACCCTTAACCTTTCTGGTCCAAAGCATACAAGTGAGTTTTCTTTTGGTTCCAATTAATTTCCAAGCAAGAAAACCATAGAAAGGTCCTTAGCATTTCATAGAAGGAACCTTGCACTAGTTTGGTTAGACAATAATCTTCCTAGCCTCTTTAAAATATTTTTGGTTAAATCCTAGGGTTAGATACTCCTCTGATCATACATCATATCAGTATAAAATCATGGAAAAGAATCCTTCTACATAGCATAGAAAATCTTATCATGAAATGAGGTCTTGTTTAAATCATCTTAGATTTGAAAACCTTTTCTTTAGCCGAATTTTCTTAAATTCTTTCCTAGGTTTTCTAATCCTTATAAATCCGAAAATCACATAAAAGCCTTGTACCACAGGTGAGGGAAGCTTACCTTCTTTGCTTAAGTTTCCTAGAGTTGAGAACTTGCTTGTGGACCTTTCTTCCTTGCTTGCTTTGCTCGGCACCAATGGAGGAAGAAGTGGCTAGGTCTTTTGGTGGAGAGGAGGAGGAAGAAGAGGAGGCTTCTTCCTCTTGTGTTGCTCGGCAACAAAAAGAAAGAAAGAAAAGAGGGAGTGTCTCGGCACCTCTAGGAGAAGAGGAGGAGAGTGAGTTGAGGATGAAGCCACCCCTCCATGCCTATTTATACTAAAATGAGGGGAGGAAAACTTGACTTGATTCATCCTCCTTATTTATTTCTCCTCTTTAATGATAAGAATATTCTAGAGAAATGCTTCTTGAGTTCTCTCTTTTCTTTCCTTTAATTTCTCTCTTTTCTTTCCTTTAATTAAAATTCCTATCTCTCCTCTTACAATATCCTCTCCTATCACACTTGGTTAACATATGCATGCATCCACAAGAGAACCAAGGATCAAAACTTGGTTATGTATATTTTTACTTCTTTTTTTACTTCCTTTTCCTTTTAAGTAAAAAGAATCCTTTCTTATTCTTAACTACTTAGTCCTTTCTCTCCTTATCCATAATTCTCCTATCCTCTTTGATATCCTATACATGTTCCTTACAAGAGGTCCAAGGTTCAATCCTATTTCTCTTCTAACATATTATTGATATTCTTTTGTACATAATAATTCATATATCACCATATTATGCATTATGCATAAATATTTTATACACATATATATTATCTCATATTCCTTCCTTTTGTTTACATTATTTCCATGTATTATAAATATAGATGATTTATATTCTCAACTTTATTTTCTTTCATAAAGTTTTAATCATCTAAATCCTTCCCATCTTAATATTCAACTTAGAATATTTACACCTTCTTTTCACTACCTTCAAACTCTCATTATCCTTACTTTCTTATCTAGGCTTTCTAGGGGTGTTACAAACTCCCCTACTTATTGAAAGTTCGTCCCCGAACTTAGAATGACAATTTCTGCTCAGATTCCTTCTTATGTTATAGCGTAAGGTTCTTGTATCTAGGCTACCATTCATGCATCCTAGAATATCATCTACTTATCATCTTGCACCATTTTCTAGGGTATAACTTAAGGTATCCTTCCTAGGCTACCATTCATGCATCCTAGAGTATCATACTATTTTTAACACATACTTGTCATCATGCACCCTTCTCTAGGATATAGCTTAAGGTATCCTTCCTAGGCTATTATTCATGTATCCTAGAGTATCATACTAATTTTTGCATATAAATAAATTAAGCAACTGTACTTACTTGGAGCGACAGGAAGGAGCTTGATGTGTGTGTAGTGAGCTGGCAAAACTTCGCTCTGATACCACCTGTAACGCCCACCCTTCTTACCTAAGGGCGGCGCTACGATCTTATACTACTTATGTACATGCTTTAGTTATACTATAACAACGAAAAATTTTAAATCATTCCTTTTATTTAAATAAGCATGATATCACATATTCTGATTAGTTCGAATGTGCATATATTGATCATATAACTAAAAATATTAATTTGTCCGAATCGTTCTTGCCGAGCCACCACCACACACATCACTATCTGCTCCTCCTGCTGCTCCGTCGTTCCGAATATCCGTCCCCCATATCTACGGTACAAGGAAAGTAAGCTATGAGCACTCATGGCTCAGTAAGTTCCTTTCCTACTCACTAAAACCGAATTCATATCATTGCATATCAATATCATGCGAGGTATCATAAGCATACGACATACAAGGGTATCATATTCATATTCATATCATAATATCACATGACATTATATCTAATCATCAGATAATTCAAGCACATATGTAGGCAATGCATCATGAATTTGAAAACTTATACTTATAAGTACTTGAAATTAATATCATCATTAGAGGGGATCCCGGTTTGTACCACATACATAATGCGCTTCATAGGTAGGTCCAAGGTAGCAAGTCTTGAACCCTACCATGCATACATACTAGGCCCGAGTCTTACTCCATCGACCTAGGGCATTCAGAGGCCCATTACTGACGAGGCCCGAGTCTTACTCCATCGACCCCGGGGCGTTTACGGAGCCCACCCTTGGTACAAACCATACAAAAATAACTTATCATGCATAACTATCATATCATGTCCCTAACAATCTTTCATGCATTTCCTTTTTCATTTCTTTTCATTATGTATAGCATTTCCTATGCTATAACATATCATTACGTAACATAATTTCATTTCTTCTCATTATGTATAGCATTTCCTATGCTATAACATATCATGGCATATTACGTAACATAATTTCATTTCTTCTCATTATGTATAGCATTTCCTATGCTATAACATATCATAGCATATTACGTAACATAATTTCATTTCTTTTCATTATGTATAGCATTTCCTATGCTATAACATATCATGGCATATTACGTAACATAATTTCATTTCTTCTCATTATGTATAGCATTTCCTATGCTATAACATATCATGACATATTACATAACATAATTTCATTTCTTCTCATTATGTATAGCATTTCCTATGCTATAACATATCATGGCATATTACATAACATAATTTCATTTCTTCTCATTATGTATAGCATTTCCTATGCTATAACATATCATGGCATATTACATAACATAATTTCATTTCTTCTCATTATGTATAGCATTTCCTATGCTATAACATATCATGGCATATTACATAACATAATTTCATTTCTTCTCATTATGTATAGCATTTCCTATGCTATAACATATCATGGCATATTACATAACATAATTTCATTTCTTCTCATTATGTATAGCATTTCCTAGGTTTCTTTCCCTTTTTCTTTTATTTTCCTTCATGGCCGAAACCTACCAGTCCTTAAGCTAGGTTTCTTAAGTGGCCTAAAGCATGGAAAGCCTAAGTAAATATCATGGCAAAAGTTACTAAGAACATCATACACAAAATTGGATCATAAACAAGCTAGGACTCTTGTGATCTTACATGTCTTATATCATGTAACTAATTTTCTACATTCCAATTAAACATGAGAGCATTAATCAACTTTCATATCATAATATCACAGAGGTCTTGAGCATATTAATATTTTTGTTTAGGCTAATCTAAGCTATCCCTTTTATCATGGCCGAAAAACCCTAAAAAGAGTTCATGAGTTTCTAGCAATGTGAACACCCTTTAAGAAACTTTATATCCTATCATAGGAGCATGTTTAGTCTTTCTAACCCTTAACCTTTCTGGTCCGAAGCATACAAGTGAGTTTTCTTTTGGTTCCAATTAATTTCC
Source organism: Zingiber officinale (assembly GCF_018446385.1). Classification (NCBI taxonomy): domain Eukaryota; kingdom Viridiplantae; phylum Streptophyta; class Magnoliopsida; order Zingiberales; family Zingiberaceae; genus Zingiber; species Zingiber officinale. The sequence goes on along the minus strand of NC_055988.1, from coordinate 70,379,802 downwards.
AAGCAAGAAAACCATAGAAAGGTCCTTAGCATTTCATAGAAGGAACCTTGCACTAGTTTGGTTAGACAATAATCTTCCTAGCCTCTTTAAAATATTTTTGGTTAAATCCTAGGTTAGATACTCCTCTGATCATACATCATATCAGTATAAAATCATGGAAAAGAATCCTTCTACATAGCATAGAAAATCTTATCATGAAATGAGGTCTTGTTTAAATCATCTTAGATTTGAAAACCTTTTCTTTAGCCGAATTTTCTTAAATTCTTTCCTAGGTTTTCTAATCCTTATAAATCCGAAAATCACATAAAAGCCTTGTACCACAGGTGAGGGGAAGCTTACCTTCTTTGCTTAAGTTTCCTAGAGTTGAAAACTTGCTTGTGGACCTTTCTTCCTTGCTTGCTTTGCTCGGCACCAATGGAGGAAGAAGTGGCTAGGTCTTTTGGTGGAGAGGAGGAGGAAGAAGAGGAGGCTTCTTCCTCTTGTGTTGCTCGGCAACAAAAAGAAAGAAAGAAAAGAGGGAGTGTCTCGGCACCTCTAGGAGAAGAGGAGGAGAGTGAGTTGAGGATGAAGCCACCCCTCCATGCCTATTTATACTAAAATGAGGGGAGGAAAACTTGACTTGATTCATCCTCCTTATTTATTTCTCCTCTTTAATGATAAGAATATTCTAGAGAAATGCTTCTTGAGTTCTCTCTTTTCTTTCCTTTAATTAAAATTCCTATCTCTCCTCTTACAATATCCTCTCCTATCACACTTGGTTAATATATGCATGCATCCACAAGAGAACCAAGGATCAAAACTTGGTTATGTATATTTTTACTTCTTTTTACTTCCTTTTCTTTTAAGTAAAAAGAATCCTTTCTTATTCTTAACTACTTAGTCCTTTCTCTCCTTATCAATAATTCTCCTATCCCCTTTGATATCCTATACATGTTCCTTACAAGAGGTCCAAGGTTCAATCCTATTTCTCTTCTAACATATTATTGATATTCTTTTGTACATAATAATTCATATATCACCATATTATGCATTATGCATAAATATTTCATACACATATATATTATCTCATATTCCTTCCTTTTGTTTACATTAATTCCATGTATTATAAATATAGATGATTTATATTCTCAACTTTATTTTCTTTCATAAAGTTTTAATCATCTAAATCCTTCCCATCTTAATATTCAACTTAGAATATTTACACCTTCTTTTCACTACCTTCAAACTCTCATTATCCTTACTTTCTTATCTAGGCTTTCTAGGGGTGTTACAGCTTTGGTTTTCTCGGATCAGTATTCTCTAGGCATTATTCTTCATTAGCAGCGCTATTCTCCATCAGCGGTGAGTTTCTTCCCCTGGCTCTCCATCTTGTCTTTCCTTCTATAGCTATCTATAAAGGATTAAGAAAGAGGATTGATATCTTTCCTTATTTGTAGTTAAAAGAAAGATTTTAATTTTTGATAAAACTTTCCTTTTTATAACCATCCACATATTTTAAAAGAGAGATTTTAATTTATGAAATTTTCCTTTTATAACCAACAAGGGATTTAAAAGAGAAATTTTTTATTAAAATTTTTTATCGAAAAAAATAAGGAAGTTTTAATTTTATGTTTAAAACTTTCCTTGTTTGGAGTACAAGTATAGGGCCGGCCATGACAAGCACTAAATGAAGTTTTAATTTTTTGTTTTAAAACTTTCCTTTTTAGTCATTGGCAAGAAATATAAGGAAGTTTTAATTATGTTTAAAACTTTCCTTTTTTGTCAAGACCAAGGATTATAAAAGAGATGGAGGGGTGCCTCATGAGATAACACATCTTCTATTCCTCTCTTCCAATCCTTTGGTGGCCGACCCTATTCCTTTTCTATTCTCCTTTTGTTTTCTCTCTTGGAGGTCGGTGCCATCAAGCATTGCTTTCTCTTGGTGGCCGGTGTTGGAGTGTATACTTAAAAGTTTAGCTTTTGTACACATTTATTTTGAAATAAAGAATAACATTGGTCAAATGTTTACATTTATTTGTTAAATGTAATTGTTCAATTAATTTATATAGTAGATAACATGAAGTGTGGAGTCACACTTAGAAGATCATGTTGTCGGTTCTCTATAAATTATAAACAGTTGCTCACGACTAAGATGGAAAGGAACAAACCATCAGAATAGACGTAGTGTAATTAAGTATTAGTTTATCTTGACTAATAAATTACACTGATACACTTTCAGTGTATTGAGTAGGATCATTTAGGTAAGTTCTTTTTGTACTGACTTAGTAAAAGAACTAGATTTTAGTTATTATGGAAGTGTGTGCTCTTAATCCTAATATAATAACAAGCATGTATATTTAATATTTATTTCTTTGACTAATCAAAGGGTGAGGTTTAGCTCGATAAATCAATATGCCCGATAAGTTGGGAAATGATAGTACTTATAGTATGTGTTGTTGATTATAGAAGAAATCTGTGTCCTAGTTATCTAGGTTGAGAATGTCCCCAAGAGGAGCTCATAAGGATTACCATGTTAAACCCTGCAGGTGGACCTAGTCCAACATGACAATAAAGTTGAGTGGTACTACTCTTGGAGCTAGATATTAATTAAATGAGTTGTCAATAACTCACTTAATTAATGGGCATTCGTAATCTTAAACACAGGGAGACTAACACACTCATGATAAGAAGGAATCCATAATGTAATTTGTGATTGGTGCGGTAGTGCGGTAATAACTCTCTAGTGGAATGAGTTATTATCGATGAAATTGAGTTGTGTGTTAGGGGCGAGCACGGAATACTCAAGCTCATCGGAAGGCCAAAACTAATTTCTCCTCTAGGTCCCTGTTGTAGCCTCAATAAAGCCTCAAGTGCATCCAAAGAAAAGCCTATCTTGGTGTCCAAGAAGGGGGCGGTTCATTGCTTGGTGACCAAGCAATGGCCGGCCACATATTCTCTAGAAGTGGCCGGCCCTTGCCTTGGGCAAAGGGGCCGGCCACAATATTTAAATTAGGAAGGTTGTCTTTAAATTTTAAAATTTCCTCAGATATTTACAATTTGTAAAAAGAGAGATTTTAAAATTTTCCTAATTTCAATTAGGCCACAAGGTTTTAAAAGAGAGTTGTAAAATTTATAAAACTTTCTTTTAAAAAAAATATTATTAGAGATGTTTAAAATTTTTAAAACTTGGTTTTAAATTTTAAAACTTTCCTTTTAATATCCACATTAGAAAAAAAAACAGAGTTTGTAAAATTTTATTGGAAGTTTTCTTCTTTTAAAATTTTATAAAATTTTTTCTTTCTTTCCCTTTTAATAAGTGGTCGGCCACCTTGCTTGGTGCCCAAGCAAGGGGCCGGTCAAATAATTAAACATCAACAAATAGTTGTTTAATTAATAAATCAATCTAGGATTGATTAATTAAAAGGAAAGAAAAAGAAAAAATTAAAAGGAAATAGGAATGAGTCTAATTTTTTATAAAACTCTTTCCATAATTTTCCATTGGGAAACTAATATAAAAAGGGGGGAAGGGGAGGCCTTGAAAAACATAACAATTGATATTGTGTTGTTGGAGATCATCAAGTGGTCGGCCCCTCTCCCTCTCTTCCCTTTGCTCTCTTTTGCTCTTTTGTGGTGGTGGTGGACGAATTCTAGAGAAGGAGGAGAAACTCTCCGGGTGGTGTTCGTCTTGGAGGATCGTCGCCCACACGACGTCCAAGAGGAGGCGAGGGATACGGCAGAAGATCTCGAGGTTTTTAGCATACAAGGAAGAGGTATAACTAGTATTTAATTTTCGCATCATACTAGTTAATTTTTCTTTGTATAAATACCAAATACAAGAGGCATTCGATTCTTGTTTTTCGAATTTAATTTCGATGTTGTGTTCTTTTTCTTTTTTCCTTGTGATTTGATTGTTCCTTTTGGTTAACCTAGAGTTATATAAGGAAATTAAATATTAACTTTCTTTAAAAGGCTTTGTCTAGTCGGTGGTGGTTGCTCCCATATCCAAGAAGGCCAAGTGCCTCGCCATGCAGTACTGGAAGCAAATTTTGGAAACTAATATTTAATTGAATTTATAACCTAGGTGATTTGGATCAAACGTGTTAAGTTCCGCAGGAGATCCAAATCTAAACCTAAAGGAACATATAAGTTAAACTTGGAATCAAACGTGTTAAGTTCCGCAAGAGATACAAGTTTAACTTAAAACAACACATGGTATCTAGGAAAGGTTCAGATCACGTACAAAATTTTTGTACAGTGGAGCCATTGGGTTTTCCGAGTAGCAAACAACAATTGGTATCAGAGCTAGGGTTTTGCCTCTGTGTATGGTATTAGTTTAATTATGCACATGTCATACATAATTTAGGCTGGTTAATAGTAGGATGTGCTAACTTTGTGGATGCAGGATCCAACTATTATGGCTTATAGTTATTATGTGTGTGATTGGACCCTTGGACATGTCAAGGGCATTTATTATGTGTGCATGATTGTATTATAAAATACAGCAGGAGCTGTATTTAGTTTTATTAGGATTTTATTTTTTGTTCTAAATACATGTACATTCCTTTTATGGAATATAGGATCGATGGATGTAAATTTTATTTTATGTTCGATCTAGTTTACATGTACATTCCTTCGAGGAATATAGGATCGAAAAATGTAAAATTCTATTTATGTCGCGGATCGAATCTTGCAAGGCGTGGAACCTTTTGAGGATCAGAGTGGCGCAACGGAACAAGGAGCAAGATGGATGCAACAACTAGACCCGGTGGCGGTGGCGAAAGATGGCAACAGCTAGGGATGACGACACATAGAGGACAACAATAGATAAAAGCCATTATTGTTGAAAATTAGTTTTTCTATTTATTGCTTTTATATTGTGTTGTGTGTGAATGTTAGTGTACATATTTAGTAGGCTAGCATTATCAAAATTCCTCACTTTAAATAACTAAGTGGGAGAGGGATTTGTTTTAGTGAATTCCACGGTCTTCATTACTGCTTTGTAAGTGATGCAAACAAACTTGCGCGTTGGCTCTGAGTGCCTTCCTCCATATCGGATGAGTTTGTTTGCAGATCACTGGACCAAACTTCCATTTTGGATGACTATAGGAAATTAATTAAGAGCGTGTGATCTTCCCCATCGGAAGGGGCACAATCTTATTAATGGACTTAGTGTCAAGTAATGGTATACACTTAGGCACGTCTAATAGTATTCTCCCTATCGGAGTCACTGCTATTATTTGTGTGACCGAAGGAAACCAACTATTAATTTTATTTGTCAAAAAGTTAGGTTAACAAGATAATAAAATTAATGGGATATACCCTCCTTTTACAAATGTTGAATTTGTATACGTCCACACTATCGTGGCATACAAAATTCACGGTGTTTTAAGGTGTTGGTTAATTTAAAATAGTATTGTTTGAGGAATCAATATTATTCTAAATTTAGAGTTCTGACCAAAATTTATTTTGTGATTCTTAGGATGACTTTCAACCCACTGGCCATTATTCTAAAAGAAAATAGACTTACTGGTTCCAATTATATAGATTGGAAAAGAAACCGGACATTGTTTTAACTGCTGAGGGCTATAAGTTTGTACTGTCAGAGGAATGCCCAAAAACACCTAGCAATGATTCTACCCCAGAGGAGATTCAGTATCATAGTAAATGGGTAAAAGCTGATGAGATGTCGCGGTGTTACATCTTGGCTTCGATGTCAAATATATTGCAACATCAGCATCAGGACTTACCAACAGCCTATGATATAATGAACAATCTCAAGGAACTCTTCGGACATCAGAATAGGGCTGCTAGGCAAGAGGCAATGAGAAAACTGATGACAGCCACCATGACTGAGGGGACTCCCGTGAGGGATCATATTCTCAAGATGATGGCTTACTTAAACGAAATACAAGTTCTTGGAGGGGAAATTGATGGGGAAACCCAGGTCGATATCATCCTCCAAACGCTGCCCAAAAGTTTTGAGCATTTTTGCCTGAACTATAATATGAATAAAAGGATGTATTCATTGGCAGAACTTCTGACAGAACTTCAAGCAGCCGAAGGGTTGTTTTGTCAACATTCTCAAATTCACTATGCTGAAAATGGTTCTACTTTTAAGCCGAAAGGCAAGAAGAAGAAGAAACAAAATGGCTCAGCAAAGAAGGTGAATAAACCTCAAGGTGCATGACAAAAAGCTGGAATAAAGAAGCCGAAGGGCAAGTGCTTTATTTGCAAGCAGACTGGACATTGGAAGGTGGACTGTCCTCGTAGGAAATAGAACAATAAAGGTATATCTCATACTCTAGCAGTTGAAACATGTTTAGCGGTGTTATCTACCAGCACCTGGTGTGTAGATACGGGAGCCACTGATCATGTCTGCAATTCTTTGCAGGGGTTCCAGGAAACCCGGTGACTATTTGATAGAGAGATAACTGTCTACATCGGCAATGCTACTAAGGTGGCGACTGTTGCAGTCGGAGACGTCTACTTATCATTTGATAGGAATAGGAAATTTTTTTTAAGGAATTGTCTTTATGTACCCAGTTTTAGAAAAATTTAATTTCAGTTTCTAAACTGTATTTGGATGGATATTCAGTTTCCTTTAGTAACAATGTGGTTATAAGGAGAAATAAAGTAATTATCTGTTCTGGTGCATTGGTTGGCAATTTATATACTTTAAATCCAATTTCTCCCACAAAGCAAAATATGGAAATTAATAACACATCTTCTAACTCTAATAAGAGAAAAGAACCTTCGGAAATGAACCAAACACATCTTTGGCATCTAAGACTTGGTCATATTAACTTAAGTAGGATTCAAAGGCTTGTAGCCGATGGACTCTTGGGTCCATTAGAGTTGGAAAACTTTCCAACATGTGAATCCTGCTTGGAAGGTAAGATGACCAAGAGAACTTTTAAGGCCAAGGGGTATAGAGCCAAAGAAGCGTTAGAATTTGTTCATTCTGATTTATGTGGTCCTATGTCTATCCAGGCTAGAGGTGGCTTTGAATATTTTGCCTCTTTTGTAGATGATTATTCAAGATATGGATACATTTACCTAATGCGCCGTAAGTTTGAGTGCTTTGATAAGTTCAAAGAGTACAAGGCTGATATGGAGAAACGTCTAGGTAAAAGTATCAAGACACTACGGTCTGATCGTGGTGGCGAATACCTCTTAGGAGAGTTTAGGAATTACTTATCAGAGGCCGAAATTCAATCCCAATTGTCCGCACCTGGTACACCCCAACAGAATGGTGTGGCAGAACGAAGGAATAGGACTCTTATGGAGATGGTTAGATCGATGATGAGTTATTCAGAATTACCAAATTCGTTTTGGGGATACGCTCTGAAAACAACAGCACACATTCTGAACATAGTACCTTCTAAATCAGTATCTTCTACTCCCACAGAATTATGGAATGGGCGGAAGCCCAGTCTAAGACATATTCGGATTTGGGGTAGTCCAGCACATGTGCTGAAACAAGATGCTGATAAGTTAGAATCTCGTACAGAAGTTCGTATGTTTATGGGGTATCCCAGAGGAACGAAAGGCGATTTATTTTATAGTCCTAAAGTCCAGAAGGTCATTGTTAGCACCAATGCCCAGTTTTTAGAAAAGTCTATATAATGGATCACAAGCCCAGTAGTAAAATTGTTCTAGAAGAACATAGAGAGGACACGTCTACTTCACTACCAACAGTACAAGATGAAGTACCATAAGAGACTGCAATATGTGTCACACATGATACACAACCACAGACGGTGCCTCGTCGTAGCGGGAGGGTTGTAAGGTAGCCCGAGAGATTCATGTTTTTGGGTGAGTCTTCGTACTTGATCCCAGGCAAACATGAACCAGATCATCGGACATATGATGAAGCACTCCAAGATATAGATGCATTATATTGGCAAAAGGCAATGAATTCCAAAATAGAATCTATGTATTGTAATAAGGTCTGGGAGCTTGTAGAACCACCTGATGGTGTAAAAGCCATTGGATATAAGTGGATCTATAAAAGGAAAAGAGGGACAGATGGGAAGGTAGAAACCTTTAAAGCAAGGCTTGTTGCGAAGGGGTACACTCAGAAAGAGGGAATCGATTATGAGGAGACCTTTTCGCCGGTAGCTATGCTAAAGTCTATCCGGATACTCTTATCCATTGCTGCTCATATGGATTATGAGATTTGGCAAATGGATGTCAAGACAACTTTCCTTAATGGAAGTCTTGAAGAAAACATTCATATGAAGCAACCAGAAGGGTTCATTGAAAAGAGCAAAGAGCATCTAGTATGCAAGCTTAATCGGTCCATTTATAGACTGAACCAAGATTCAAGATCTTGGAACATCCGGTTTAATGAAGTAATCCAGTCATATGGATTTATTCAGTATCCGGATGAGTCTTGTGTATACAAGAAGTGTAACGGAAACATGGTGGTATTTCTTGTACTATACGTGGATGATATTTTGTTAATTGGCGACAATGTCAAGGTATTATCAGACATAAGGGTATGGTTGTCCAAAGAATTTAATATGAAGGACTTAGGAGAATGTGCACACATCCTTGGGATCAAAGTTATAAGGGATCGCAAGAAAAGAATGTTGTGCCTATCCCAAGCTTTATATATAGATACAATCCTTGCTCGTTTTAGCATGCAAAACTCTAAGAAAGGTTTCTTACCTTTTAGGCATGGAGTAGACTTATATAAAAAGATGTCTCCAAAAACATCAAAGGAGATTGAGGACATGAAGGCAGTTCCTTATGCTTCGGCTGTAGGAAGCCTTATGTATGCAATGTTGTGTACGAGACCTGATATCTATTTTACCGTGGACATGGTTAGTAGATATCAAAGTAACCCTGGACAAGGACATTGGACTGCAGTGAAGCATATATTAAAGTACCTGAGAAGGACTAGAGATTATATGCTAGTTTACCAAGCAGACGATTTACTCCCTGTAGGTTACACGGATTCGGACTTCCAATCAGATAGGGACAACAGTAAGTCTACATCAGGCTATGTGTTTACTTTAGGAGGTGGAGCCATTGCATGGAGGAGTGTTAAGCAGAAATGCGTCTCAGACTCAACCATGGAAGCTGAGTATGTGGCAGCCTCTAAGGCAGCCAAAGAAGCTGTATGGCTCAGGAACTTTCTAATGGACTTAGATGTGATTCCTGGTTTGCCCAAGATCGTCACAATTTATTGTGATAATAGTGGAGCAGTTGCAAACTCGAAGGAACCACGAGCCCATAAGGCAAGTAAACATATAGAGCGCAAGTACCACCTGATACGAGACATCATCAAGCGAGGAGAAGTTGTCGTTGCCAAGATAGCATCAGCAGATAACCTGGCAGATCCTTTCACTAAGGCCCTTCCGGCGAAAGCTTTTGATCGGCATGTGGAGGGGATGGGAATCAGATGTATGGCAACAGATATTGCAGCATAGACTTTTAGTATAAGTGGGAGATTGTTGGAGTGTATACTTAAAAGTTTAGCTTTTGTACACATTTATTTTGAAATAAAGAATCACATTGGTCAAATGTTTACATTTATTTGTTAAATGTAATTGTTCAATTAATTTATATAGTAGATAACATGAAGTGTGGAGTCACACTTAGAAGATCATGTTATCGGTTCTCTATAAATTATAAACAGTTGCTCACGACTAAGATGGAAAGGAACAAACCATCAGAATAGACGTAGTGTAATTAAGTATTAGTTTATCTTGACTAATAAATTACACTGATACACTTTAAATGTATTGAGTACCATCATTTAGGTAAGTTCTTTTTGTACTGACTTAGTAAAAGAACTAGACCTTAGTTATTATGGAAGTGTGTCCTCTTAATCCTAATATAATAACAAGCATGTATATTTAATATTTATTTCTTTGACTTATCAAAGGGTAAGGTTTAGCTCGATAAATAAATATGCCTGATAAGTTGGGAAATGATATCACTTATAGTATGTGTTTTTGATTATAGAAGGAATCTGTGTCCTAGTTATCTAGGTTGAGAATGTCCCCAAGAGGAGCTCATAAGGATTGCCATGTTAAACCCTGCAGGTGGACCTAATCTAACATGACAATAAACTTGAGTGGTACTACTCTTGGAGCTAGATATTAATTAAATGAGTTGTCAGTAACTCACTTAATTAGTAGACATTCGTAATCTTAAACACAGGGAGACTAACACACTCATGATAAGAAAGACCCCATAATGTAATTTGGGATTGGTGCGGTAGTGCGGTAATAACTCTCTAGTGGAATGAGTTATTATCGATGAACTTGAGTTGTGTGTTCGAGGTGAGCACGGGATACTCAAGCTTATCGGAAGGCCAAATCCAATTTCTCCTCTAGGTCCCTGTTGTAGCCTCAATAAAGCCTCAAGTCCATCCAAAGAAAAGCCTATCTTGGTGTCCAAGAAGGGGCCGGTTCATTGCTTGGTGACCAAGCAATGGCCGGCCACATATTCTCTAGAAGTGGCCGACCCTTGCCTTGGGCAAAAGGGGCCGGTCGTAATATTTAAATTAGGAAGGTTGTTTTTAAATTTTAAAATTTCCTCAGATATTTACAATTTGTAAAAAGAGAGATTTTAAAATTTTTCTAATTTAAATTAGGCCACAAGGTTTTAAAAGAGAGTTGTAAAATTTATAAAACTTTCTTTTAAAAAGAAATATTATTAGAGATGTTTTAAATTTTTAAAACTTGGTTTTAAATTTTAAAACTTTCCTTTTAATATCCACATTAGAAAAAAAAAAGAGTTTGTAAAATTTTATTAGAAGTTTTCTTCTTTTAAAATTTTTTAAAATTTTTTCTTTCTTTCCCTTTTAATAAGTGGTCGGCCACCTTGCTTGGTGCCCAAGCAAGGGGCCGGTCAAATAATTAAACATCAACAAATAGTTGTTTAATTAATAAATCAATCTAGGATTGATTAATTAAAAGGAAAGAAAAATAGAAAATTAAAAGGAAATAGGAATGAGTCTAATTTTTTATAAAACTCTTTCCATAATTTTCCATTGGGAAACTAATATAAAAAGGGGGGAAGGGGAGGCCTTGAAAAACATAACAATTGATATTGTGTTGTTGGAGATCATCAAGTGGCCGGCCCCTCTCCCTCTCTTCCCTTTGCTCTCTTTTGCTCTTTTGTGGTGGTGGTGGCCGAATTCTAGAGAAGGAGGAGAAGCTCTCCGGGTGGTGTTCGTCTTGAAGGATCGTCGCCCACACGATGTCCAAGAGGAGGCGAGGGATACGGCAGAAGATCTCGAGGTTTTTAGCATACAAGGAAGAGGTATAACTAGTATTTAATTTCCGCATCATACTAGTTAATTTTTCTTTGAATAAATACCAAATACAAGAGGCATTCGATTCTTGTTTTTCGAATTTAATTTCGATGTTGTGTTCTTTTTCTTTTTTCCTTGTGATTTGATTGTTCCTTTTGGTTAACTTAGAGTTATATAAAGAAATTATATTAACTTTCCTTAAAAGGCTTTGTCTAGTCGGTGGTGGTTGCTCCCATATCCAAGAAGGCCAAGTGCCTCGCCATGCAGTACTGGAAGCCAATTTTGGAAACTAATATTTAATTGAATTTATAACCTAGGTGATTTGGATCAAACGTGTTAAGTTCCGCAGGAGATCCAAATCTAAACCTAAAGGAACATATAAGTTAAACTTGGAATCAAACGTGTTAAGTTCCGCAAGAGATACAAGTTTAACTTAAAAGAACACATGGTAGCTAGGAAAGGTTCAGATCACGTACAAAATTTTTGTACAGTGGAGCCATTGGGTTTTCCGAGTAGCAACCAACATCCGGATGCTTGAAGGAGAAGAAGAAGAGAAGGAAGCTCATCTAGCATCCCTTGGAGGTTAGTTGGTGGCTGGATCTAGGAAGCAAAGGAAGAAGCTTGGGTGGATTTCATCTTGGAAGATCGTCACTCATACAACGTCCAAGAGAAGAAGAGGAATACAATAGAAGATCAAGAGGGCTATAAGGTACAAAAGGTATAACTAGTTATTAGTTTTCGCATCATAACTAGTTCATCTTTTGTATAGATCTTGAAAAACCAAACACAAGAGGTTATCAGTTTTAAGTTATCAATTTTATTGTTCGATTTCATGTTTTGATATTGTAATTCTATTGAGGTCTCTATAGTTAAACCTATTTTACTGTAAGAAGTTAAATATCTGATTTCCTTGAAAGGCTTTGTCTAGGAAGTGGTGGATGATCCCATACCCAAGAAGGCCTAGTGCCTCGCTATGTTTAACCTGGAAGCCGATCTTTGAAATAAATATTTGATTAACTTCTGTAATATGGTTTAAATTAGGAAGATCACATCGGTTAAACTTGGAGTAAAAATGTTAAGTATCATTTTCAATCCAAGTTTAACTTCTGAAGGATAATTTGGATTAATAGTGTTAAACATCATTTGTAATCCAAATTTAACTTCAGTAGAGCACATGGGTAGCTAGGATAGTTCTATGCTTGTATAAATTTTTGTACAGGGGAACTAGAACGGTATTCCGAGTAGCAACCAACACTAGTGTGGTAATTCATTCAGATTCTCAATTGGCAGCACAACAATTAATGGGTAGCTTTGGAATTAGTAATGGAAGACTCAAGCTATATGAATAGGCCTTTGATAAATTGAAGGATGAATTTCATAAAGTAAGTAAAAAGAAAATCTCTCGAACAGATAATCAAGTAGCAGATGAGTTAGCTAAATTAGCTTCTTTTATTGTGCCTTAGAATTTGGACATACCAGTGGAGCAAATGTTATTAGTATCTTGTGTTGAACAACATGCTAATCTAGAAATTCAAGGTGATTAGAGAACACCAATCAATCAATTTTTACGGCAAGGAATTCTACCCACTGATGTAGAACAAGCTAGGGTATTCAAGAAGAGGGCGAGCCAATATACTATGATTGGAGATCACTTATATAAAAGGGTCTTCTCTAGTCCTTTGCTCAAATCGTTGGATCAGATGACATACAATATATCCTACAAGAGGTGCATCAAGGTTCTTGTGATAGCCATATGGGAGGTAGGTCTCTTGCTAAAAAGATATTATTAGCTGGATATTTTTGGCTACTTTACATGCAGATGCTGCTCAGCTTGTGAGAACTTGTTTGTCTTGTCAGAAACATCAAAATATTCCTCATCATCCCACTAAATTATTGAAGACTTCTATAGTATCTTATCCTTTTGATCAATGGGGCATGGATATAGTAGGGTCTTTCCTTCTTATGCTTTCTCAGTGGAAGTTCTTGTTAGTAGCAGTGGATTATTTCTCTAAATGGGTAGAAGAAGAACCATTGGTTAGAATTACTGAACATGCAGTTCTCAAATTTCTATGGCAGCATATTGTTTGTAGATTTGGTATTCCACACAAAATAGTTTCTGATAATGGAAGGCAATTTCAAGGGAAGAAAATTAAGAAATGGTATTCTAATTACGACATCACACAAGCTTTTACCTCTGTGGCGTATCCACAGAGTAATGGACAAGCTGAAGTAACCAATAGAGAAATTATCAGAGGACTTCAAACCAAATTAGCTCATGTAGGTGGCAGCTAGGTAGATGAACTATCCAGTGTATTATGGGCATATCGTACTACTCCTTGAGAAGGTACAGGAATTACTCCTTTTCACTTGGTCTATGGTGGTGAAGCAGTAATTCTAATTGAAATTGGAGTTCTAATCGAAAAAGGATTTACGATGACAACAATGCATATGGACGCCTTATGGAGCTTGATTTAATAGAGGAAGCGTGGGACAAAGCAGCAACCTGACTTATTTCCTATCAGCAAAGAATGAGACAGAATTATACAAAAGGGTTATTCCAAGGTTCTTTTAGGTAGGTGATTTGGTATGGAAGTGTATTAAGTCCGTAGGAGATGTTAACAAGCTAGAACCTCAATGGGGAGGACCTTATAAAATCATACAAAAACTTGTATCAGGCGCCTATTACCTCCAAGATGTAGAAGGGAGAAGACTCGAATGACCTTGGAGCGCTAATAATTTGCAACCATATAGAACTTGACAAATATTCTTGTAAGTCATTTATGTATATTGTTCGGAAATTGTTAATGCAAATAACATAGCAAGTGTAGGCAATATTATTCGGGAGAGACATATACTCTTCTTTAAATCTCCATCATAGTCGATCGGGGACCCTAAGGAGTGACCGGCCTGGCTTCCTTAGGGGAAACCGAAGACTTTAAACCTCCATTACAGTTAATCGGTGACCCTAAGGAGTGACCGGCCTGTCTTCCTTAGGGGGAACCGGAGACTTTAAACCTCCATCATAGTCGATTGGGTGCCCTAAGGAGCGACCGGTCTGACTTCCTTAGAGGGAACCGGAGACTTTAAACCTCCATAACAGTCGATCGGGGACCCTAAGGAGTGACCGGCCTGGCTTCCTTAGGAGGAACCAGAGACTTTAAACCTCCATCATAGTCGATTAGGCACTCTTAGAAGTGATCGACCTGGCTTCCTTAGGGGGAACTAGAGATTTTAAACCTCCATCATAGTCGATCGGGGACCCTAAGGAATAACCGGTATGGCTTCCTTAGGGGGAACGGGAGACTTTAAACCTCCATAGCAGTCGATCGGGGACCCTAAGGAGTGACTGACCTAGATTCCTTAGGGGGAACAAGAGACTTTAAACCTCCATAGCAGTCAATCGGCGACCTTAAGGAGTGACCGGCCTGACTTTCTTAGGGGGAACCGAAGACCTTAAACTTCCATAATAGGCGATCGGGGACCCTAAGGAGTGATCAACTTGGTCTCCTTAGAGAGAACTGGATACTTTAAACCTTCTCCAAGATCAACCATGGGTTTTGATATTACCAATACTTATTAATGTTCAATTTCTCTTTGGCATACAAACCCGACCGTGTTGGATCCCCAAGTTTGTTTTTAGTGTGATCAGCTAAGTTAGGTTAGGTCCTATTTTGGTTTAATCCCTATGTCTAAGTGTGTAGGAACTTAGGAGCACAAGAAGTCGAGTAGAGGACGCGACTAGCGAGAAGGATGACACGGGAGAGACCCGACGGGCTCGGTGCGTTTGAGGGACGAGGTGCCGCGGAAGAGTACACCGGTGAATGAGAAGAATGTACGTGGCATTCGAGGGATGAGAAGATGGGGTGAAAGCTTGCTCGAGGAGAAGGTCAAAAATTAGGTTTGGGTGAGCCCTATTTCGGTTGGCTGCAATCACCCAAGTGAACGGAACAACGAAAGATTCAAAAGAAAACTAGAGCTATTTATACGCTGCAGGTAGAGGGCGCCCTCCATAGAGGGTGCCCTATGATATAGAGGGCACCCTCTATGGAGGGCGCCCTCGACCTAGCCAAAGTGGTCGTTCGCAAGCGGATAAAGTTTTATCCATGCCGCCTCACTAGAGGCGCCCTCCATACCCTTGGGGGACACCCTCAAGCTGTAGATAGAATTTTCAGGAGCTATAAAAAGGCTCCTAGTGCTAGAAAAAATCAATCAACTCTTGTATCAACTTCCTAACAATAGTATGAGCATTCAAAAATTGTAAAAGGCTTCTTCGCCTACACGAACGAGTTTTTCTAGTGTTGTCATTGTCTTGGATTAACAACCACCCCGGTTATAACCTAGTAAAATTCTGAGTCTCTTCTTTTAGTTCTTTTATTATTTATTTTTATTATACTATTGCTGCTAACTCGAGTCCAAAGTTCGAGAAAGGTCTTGATTTATTTTTCAGGCTATTCAACCCCCTTCTAGTCGGCCTACCCAGACCTACAATTGGTATTAGAGCCAAGTTCACTTCAGGAGGACTAACCGCCGAACGAAGCACACGAGATAGTCGGATCAATCATTCACCGACCAAAGTTTGAAGGGGACTTCGCCAACTGGAAAAAGAAGATGGAGGTATTTTTCCAGACTGATTTTAATTTATTTTTGATAATGGAGGTTGGTTTTTCAGCACCCGAAGGTAAAGATAAATTCCACTAGACAAAGAAGAAACAAGCCGACTTCGTGGAAAACGACAAAGCAGAATTTCATCTGCTGAGCATCCTACCGCCACAAGAAGTCAACTGGATCGGATCTTACAAGTCCGCTAAGGAGCTCTGGGAAAAATTCCTGGAACTTCACGAAGGAACCTCGGAGGTAAAACTTACGAAATGGGACTTACTTCGCAACCAGATCAACAACCTCCGATTTGAAGAAGACGAGACTGTAGCACATCTTCACTCAAGGATCAAGGAACTAATCACCAGTCTTTCGAATCTCGAAGAAAAAGTAAGTAACTGAGATTCACTAAGGTACACACTTAATGCTTTCCCTAGAAATAAAAAATGGACATCATTAGTGGATGCCTATTATATCTCTAAGGACCTTGAATCTATTACGTTAGATGAATTATTCTCTACTTTTGAAGTTCATGAAACAAGATGTGCAGATTCAAAGAAGGAGCCAAAACACAATATTGCTCTTAAAGAAAAAATGGATGAACAAGAGTTAGAATCCTCCTTCGATGATGATGAAACAGCGCTGATGGTACATAAATTTAAAAAATTATTTAAACCTAAACAATTTAACCAAGTGTAGGGTAGAAGAAGAAGGAAAATAAAATTCTACCATTGCGATGAAGAAGGGCATGTAAAAGACAACTGCTCTAAATTGAAGAAGAAGGACAAAGACAAATACAAGAAGCCCGTCCAAACAAACAAACACAAGACCCTAAAGGCGACGTGGAACGAAACGTCATCCAAATAAGAGGCCGAAACTTTCTCTGGACTTGCGTTGATGGCAAGTTACCATGAAGATGAACACGAAGCAAGCTCATCCGAAATGAGCATCGAGAGCATCGATAAAGGGAGAGTGTCAACAAAAGAAAACAGTAGTTCAAGGTAAGTAAGGTAATATCTCTCCCACCTGACAAATTATTAAATTTGTAAAATTACTAACTAAAGAATGTTGTAAGTTAGAAAAAGAAAACATATATTTAAAAATACAATTGTCCAAAGCATGTCCACTAGATTTATATGATAATATACAAATAGGAAATGATAAATTAAAAACAGAGATAGAAAATCTGAAAAATCATTCATGTTCATACACTGAAAATATTAGGAAATATAAAAATCTGAACTGGTATCTTAGATTTCACAAAAGTCAAATTATCAAAATTCTGAAAAAGTTATGTTCCCCATAAATTTCTAATTAACACAGTAGGAAGGAACCTATATTGGGTTCCTAAAGAATATTTGAATTAAAATTTCTGTTAGGCTTTCAGATAGTAGATTAAATGTTTAAATTCATTAAGTGGCTTTATCTAAAAGTGGTTAATGTTCCAATAACCAAGAAGGCATAGTGCCTCGCCACAGCCTAGAAGCTAATTTTTTAATTGAATATTTAATTGACAAACTGATAAACATAAAATTGTTAATTAAATGTTTTCAATTTTTGTCAATGGTTTAACATATAAAATATTATTCACTTAACTTGCAAACTTCACTTAGATTTTTTTTCAAAATTTCACTTAAATTTTTTTTTATTGCAAATTTTTTCTGTTAAAACTTTTTTACCCTTAGATTTTTATTGAGTACCCCAATTTTTGTGTGATCAAAGGGGGAGAACGTAAGATTAAGTCTAAGGGCAGATAGTTAACAATTTTAAATTTTGAAAATCTTTATACCTTATTGCATAATTACAACTTTACTTAGTATTGCACTTTTATTTCTTTACCTTATGATTGTTTTACCCTAACTTAACTTGGGTTGCTCATATCGAAAAAGGGGGAGATTGTTGGATCCCCAAGGTTATTTTTGGTTTGATCAACTAAGTTAGGTTAGGTCCTATTTTGGTTTAATCCTTGTGTCTAAGTGTGCAGGAACTTAGGAGCACAGGAAGTCAAACAGAAGACGCAGCTAGCGAGAAGGACAGCACGGGAGAGAGCCGACGGGCTCGGTACGTCTGAGGGACGAAGTGTTGTGGAAGAGTACACCGGTGGATGAGAAGAACATACGCAATGTTCGAGGGATGCATAAGAAGCCGAAGAGGAAACATGCTTGAGGAGAAGGTCGGAAATTGGGTTCAAATGAGCCCTATTTCGGTTGGCTGCAATCACCCAAGCGAATGGAGCAGCGAAAGATTCAAAGAAAAGTTGGAGCTATTTATATGCTGTAGGTAGAGGGTGCTCTCCATGATATAGAGGGCGCCCTCCATGATATAGAGGGTGCCCTATGATATAGGGGCGCCCTATGATATAGAGGGTGCCCTATGATATAGAGGGCACCCTCCATAGCATTGAGGGCACCCTCCATAGCCTTAAGGGCACCCTCAACCTGGCCAAAGTGGTCATTCGCAAGTGGATAAAGTTTTATCCGTGCCGCCTCACTAGAGGCGCCCTCCATACCCTTGGGAGGAGCCCTCAAGCTATATATAGAATTTCTAGGAGCTATAATAAGGCCCCTGGAGCTAGGAAATAATCAATCAACTCTTGTATCAACTTCCTAGCAATAGTCTGAGCGTTCAAAGATTGTAAGAGGCTTCTCTGCCTACACGAACGAGTTTTTTTAGTGTTGTCATTGTCTTAGCCACCTCGGTCATAATCAAGTAAAATTTTGAGTATCTTCTTTTAGTTCTTTTATTATTTATTTTTAATATACTATTGCTGCTAACCCGAGTCCAATGTTCAAGAAAGGTCTTGATTTATTTTTCAGGCTATTCAACCCCCCTTCTAGCCGGCCTACCCGGACCTTCAAACTGGTCCTCTATACAGTCGGGAAAGCCCCAAGGAACATCTACATAGCAGATATTCAATTTCGCTCGGGTGTACAAATCCGACCGGTCCTCTTTATAGTTGGGAAGCCCGAAGGAACATTTACATAACAGATATTCAATTTTGCTCAGGCATACAAATCCGACACCCTCTTTACAGTTGGGAAGCCCGAAGGAACATTTACATAGTAGATATTCAATTTTGCTCAGGCGCACAGATTCAATCGGCCCTCTATGCAGTCGGGAAAGCCCAGAGAAGCATTTGCATGGCAAATAGTTAATCTCGCCCGAATATATAAATTTGATCGACCCATTGGACAAGTCAGAAATGCTTCATATATGAGCAAGACACTTCATTTATCATACGAACCTAGAGAGCATCAGAAAAGAAGTTCATTCATCATTACATATCACTCAAAGGATAAGTAGGGGATCTACTTCCATTTATTATAATTTTTCTATGGGATTTCTCTACATATGGTGAACATATTAAACAAGGTCATTCATATAAACGCTTGAGTGTTTTTGAAGAAAAGGAAATCATACAAGAGAGAGTAGGCAAGTATGAACTTTCATTAACATTTTATAAACAACAAATGGTATATATCAATTATGAAATTGTGATAAAATGCAAGTACAAAATTCCAAGTCTACTCAAATTTGCTCAAAAGGTCTTTTGGAAGTTCTCGACTGAGTCGTTGAAAATCTATAAACAAGGGAGGAGGGATTTCAAATAGACAACCCCCCTCTCTCAATTGTTGGATTACTCCTTCAACTGAGTAAGTGAGAGTTCCTACAATTCTTCTAGTATACTCCTCACCAAATTTATGAGAATTTAAATAGGCTCTATGCTTGCTTTGCCAGCGCTCTTCCTCGCCTACTTTGTATGTTTGAAATTCATATTGTAGGCTATCTTTTTCCCCTTTGTAAAGTAGTCTTTTATGCCTTGGCCTCTGCTAGTTCTTGTAGAAGCGAGCTTATTTACAAATCTTGGGCTCACAATATTTCTTGTTGTTGGAACAAGGCAAAGTTTTTGGAGGCCAATTCTGGGGCTAACTCGGAAGACCCCGAACCATGTGATTGTTAACTGGTTGAACAGAGTGGTTTTGTGAGTAACATCCGAGAGGGCTTTATCTTTTAAAGCCCTTTCAATGCTAATTGTGGAATTAAGCTCCTCTAATGGCCAGCTTGAATGACTGGCCGAGATATATTTAACAGGAAGCATCCTTAATAGTATATACGACCGACTTGAATGACTGACCAAGATATATTCAACAGGAAGCATTCTTAACAATATATACAACCGACTTGATCGGTCGAGATATATTCAACAGGAAGTATTTTTAACAGTATATACGGTCGTCTTGAATGACCGGTCGAGACATATTTAACAGGAGGCATTCTTAACAGTATTTACGGCCGGCTTGAACGATCGGCCGAGACATGCTTAACAGAATATTTGACAGGAAATATCTTCTAGAAGCTTCTTCAATTATAATGACGTGTCCCTATTATAAATACAAGTCATAAACGATAAAATAGGTACATCTAGGGTACAGAAAAGATTCCTTAAAGGATTATTGTACGAAGTATAGAAGATGACTTCATCTCCTAATAAACTCTAAAGAACTGGGGACCACCTCACGACTACGGAGGTCACGTGAGATAGTACAAAAGGGGGGATCCTCTCTGTTGGTGAGGTACGCAAGTTCTAGCATCCAAACTCTATTTCACTTCAATTCTTCTTCTTCTTCCATTGATAAGAGGAACTGACTTGAGCATCGGATGGCCTAGCTCGGGATCCCCACCCTAGTTTTTGATCACTAATACTTTGTTTGCTCGTCTCACTATACGTAGGAGCATTGCGGAGTTTCTTCGGATCTTCAGAGTTCATCTTCATTGGAGGTCATCGTCATTCATCAGAACCAGTGCTCATCTTCGCAGATCTCAGACAAAATCACTTAGTATCAGTCAATTATGTGTTTCTAATTATAAGGTTAAGTTTTCATCGTCTAAATATTGAATTAAGCACATAAAACAGCCAACTATATAATTAAAAGTGTAAGATATCGCAATTAAACAATTAGTGTTATTGGAGGAATAATCTTATCAAATTTTCTTAGAATTTTTAGAAATTTTTTAGGATTTAAATAGAGGTTGTATGACACGATTATGGGGATGAATCAATTAGACTTAGAGAAAGCTTGTTGGGAATATCTCCTAAGTGGGAGTTGATTGAATTCAATAACCTAAAGTTATAATCATTAACCATAAGTATTTAAGCTACAGTACTGATTCCCCTCTACTCTATCTCTCTTCCAATCCCAATCCTATTCTCACGAGTCCCTTTTTGATCCCCTCTCACTCAGTTGCCATCTCCTCCTCTCCACCCGATCCACCATTGCTTGCCGACCATCAACATTGCTCTCTACTCGTGGCAATGTCATTTCACTGACTCCTTCGCTTGAGACACCCATGCTGACTACTTCTAGGAGCAAGGAACTGCCAGGCCGTACCCTAGCTCTCCATCCACAGTTGGCTAACATCCAACGTCAGCCCCCCATCATGCTAGCCATTGACGCAGGCACCGTGTTCTCTTCTGGGACACACACGTGGCCCCCTCATGTCTATGATGCACACCTCAACCAATATCTGCTCTCCCTCCTCTGTGTGTGGCAGAAATCGCAACGGCCACACTGTCAACCGCCTACCTTCTCTCTAGCCGCTGCCATCTCTCTTTCTTCTATGCATGGCAAGGCTACGACGGAGATGACATCTTGATGCGGTCCTTTTTAAGGGTTGTCCGGCAATGTTTGACCAACAATAGATCATTGGATGACTTTAGACATTATCATCGAGGGTGCCTTTCTATTGGCTCCCACATTTGAGGTAATCTGTTAGCCTAGCATATGATTTGAATGTTAGATCTAGACTTAGTGATGATTTGGAGTGTTTGTTTGGGAAGACAACAACCTTACCTAGTCCTGGCCACAAATTCCGCCGCCATTACTTTAGTTGTGAATCAATAAAAGAGCATACGGATTTAGGTGAGTTTTGGGTTGTTTCATGCATATATTTAAATCCAATTGGATGGTGAAATGGTTATGATTGTTTAATCTATTGGATTATGGATTTAGCTAGTGATATGAGTATTTAAGCTTGTAATTGATTAATCTAAAGGATGATTGTGTTGATTGAGGATTATTGGATTTGTTGGATGATATAATTAAATATAAACTAATCAATTGGATGAATTAGGTATGTTGGATTTATGTTAAGTTGACTTAATAAATGGATTGCTACATATATCAATTAAAGAGTTGATAATGGTGGGTTAAACCTAATTCAATCAAGGAATTGATATTAGTTGGAGTTAATCATTAATCAGAGTTAATTGATGATTATTAGATTAGGGGTTTCCCAATTAATTTGGATTTTAAGTTTAATTGTTTGTTACATTTGTGATTAGCTAAACTATATATTATGTGATCTGCAGGACATTGACTCAAGATGAGCATCTCGACGTGAGATTATCTAGCATGATCGACAAATAAAGACAGATACTTCCTGCTTAGTCTCTTTAGTACTTTGACCTTAGTGCATGAGCAATATATTCGGATAGTTAATGTATTTACCTTGACTCCACTCATATTTTTCCTGTGCTTGATGCTTATTAACTCGATCTTTGAGATGCTCATTTTCATATCTATACTGTCATGCCCTGAGGGTAAGGTTGTCCAACCAAAATCGGACAGCACTTGCCCTGTAGCAGTGACAAATGAAACCAATATACATTGCCACAAGGCTACTCACAAGCTAAGAACAACAACTCACACGGGTAAACCATAAACAACCACGCAATTATATACATAGCCCACATAGTTGGAACAGAAAAAACATAACCACGCAGTTATATAATAAACAACCTACACAGCTGTAACAAAAACACAGCGAAAGTTACAAAATAACGATCACAAAACCATAAAATAACTAATTGCAAGTCGGCTCGACTTGACACAATAATATTAAACCAAATATAAGAAACCATAAATTTAAACTCCATACAAAAGATACATATACACGAACAAGTCCAAAGCCAATAATGCAAATGGAAGCAATAATAGAAGAAGATGCTTGATGTGATAAGGGACTGGCAGACAAGATCTCCAGGCGACTCTATAATTTCTTTACCTGCTATCTGGCGAAAGAAAACTAGTTCATGGGGTGGTGAGTATGGGGACTCAGCGGGTAATAGACAAATAGTGCATGAACATAATAAAGAACTAGAGATACAAAAGTGTACAGTCTCATAGGAAAAATAAGAGATACTACAATAATCTCATAATAAATGTCTATACCTGAAACTATATTCTAGGTTAGTAATAGAAGGTCAGGAGTAGTAAAGATCTACTACAGTACTGCTAATAACTATAAGGATAATATGTGAGGTATATATATAATACTAACAAGTAAGCCAATGTCTAAGCACATGCAACAGGTATATAACTCAATATATGTAAGCATATCACATTGATATAATAAAACAACTACATAAGTAAGTAATCAACAACATTTGCAAGTATAATAATAACAGCGTATGCACGGATGGTCACCCCGCCCACCCATCTGCACCACAATCCTTGTATAGTCGAGAGGCCGAATCGAAGACAAATGTACTAACTCAAAGGTCGCCACTACTCTCGAGTGACCGAGTGGATAGGTGCTGAGTAGCTATCTAGCTACACAGCGAAGGGGGTCCCTGCTGCTCACAACTCCAGCTATGACTATCCATGAATGGCCAAGTGTGGCACGACAAGACAAGCGACATCTGCTCCAGCTACTACTACCCATAAGTGGCCGAACATGCGGCTTTGGCCAACGACCCTCTTAACCACAAGGGAGACATGGTCGTCGGCATGCATGCAATGACATGATGTGCAAGATAGTTGTCATCACATATATAAACAAAAATCAAGTATGCTACATGAAGCCAGTATGCTCAACAAGGTATATGAATAAACATCAATCAAAATAAGTAAGCATGATATCTAGTATCTGGTATCTAATATATGCTAAATAACATGGATAACAATGTGAGACTATATAGATATAGAAACGAGTATCTCAAAGATCTAGTGAATAAACATTAAGCACAAGAAAAAATATGAGTGGAGTCAAGGTAAATACAACAACTATCCAAATATATAGCTCATGTAATAAGGTCAAAGTACTAAAGAGACTAAGCAGGAAGTACCCACCTTTATTTGTCAATTGTTCTAAGAAATCCCACGTCGAGATACCCATCTTGAAGCAAAGTCCTGAAAATCACATGTAATACCCCGGTTCTGAGATTCTGGTTAAGTATGGCTTAAAAGGTTAGATGGTACTATCCATATCACCAAGGTGCACCTTCCTTTTCGGAAGCCCAAAGTTATGAACTCCAAAGTTAAGCGTGCTTGGCTTAGAGTAATCTGAGGCTGAGTGACCTCCTGGGAAGTTTTTCAGGGTGCGTGCGAGTGAGGACAAAGCACGCTGAAAGGACCTCCGGTGGTCTGTGGAGCTAGTCGTCAACGTGATGGGCAATTCTTGTGGCGTTCCCGGTTCGGTCCGGGTGGGATCTGCCCGGGCCGAGGCGTTACAGATGGTATCAGAGCCAAGTTTCGGATAGTTGGTTTTTATATTTTAGTTTTGCGTGTTAATTTGATACCAATATATTTTGTATCAGAGCCAAGTTTACGAGTCAAATTGGGTATTTTCGGATTTGTACGGATTTTCGTCATGATTATGTTTTGAAATTTCGTTTTGGATTTGTACGGATTTTCGTCGATTTTCTCGTACGGGATTCCGAGGTTATATATGGGGACTAGACAGCGACGGAACATCTCCTGACGAAAAATAGGAAAAAAAGGGTAATTTTGTAATTTTAGTTACTTGTAGTAATATCTGTGATATAACTTAACAGATATGAGGAGATCTACACAAGTAACTGCGAGACGTGGTGCTGGACGACCACATAAGAGGACTTTGGAATCTCTGGCAACGGACTCGCCAGAGATCCCTATTGGATTTGAGCCTGTCGGTCAGGGACATACTCAAGATACTGCAGGTACGTCGGGCTCTTAGACTCTGATGGCTTCGTTGGAGGTACCCACCCATACTGTACACACTGTACCACCCGTGGTAAACCCGATACCTCCACCAACAAAGCCTGTGATGTACCAGGCACCACCGCCACCTGTACCTACCGTGTACCCGGCACTCGCGACCCTAGTGCCTACAGTGTACCTAGCACTCGCACCAACAGTACCTATTGCTCCATTTCTGGTACCACCACCTACCGTACCTCCAACCGCGGCCACCCTTCTCGACCCTCCAATACCACCAGTGGTATATGCCCTAGTTTATGCAGCAACACTAGGAGTACCTGTTGGTTGCTACTCGAAAAACCTAGAGGTTCCACTGTACAAAAATTTTGTACAAAGGTCTGAACCTTTTCCTAGCTACCATGTGTTCTTTTAAATTAAATTTTGGATCGCCTGCGGAACTTAACACGTTTGATCCAAAACTTAATCTATTTGTTCTTTTAGGTTTTGACTTGGATCTCCTGCGGAACTTAACACGTTCGACCCAAATCACCTTAAGTTATTAATTTCATTAAATATTAATTTCCATAATTGGTTCCCAGTACTGACGTGGCAAGGCACATGACCTTCTTGGATATGGGAGCAACCACCACCGACTAGACAAAACCTTTTATAGAAATCTAATATTTAATTTCCTAAAATAACTTTAGGTTAACCGAAAAGAACAATCAAATCACAAGGAAAAATAAAATAAAAGAACACAACTTCGAAAAACATATTCGAAATACTAGAATCGTAAACCTCTTGTATTTGGTATTATTTCCATAAATAACTAGCATGATGCGGAAAGAAAAATTACTAGTTATACCTTTTAGAAAGACCTCTTGATCTTTTACCGTATTCCTCTTCTAACCTCGGACGTTGTGTGGGCAACGATCTTCCGAGATGAGAACCACCAAGCACCTTCTTCTTCCTTGCAAGTTTCGGCCATCAAAACATCTTCTAGGATGAAGAGGTTCGGCCACCACCACCATGCTCCAAGGGATGCTAGAAACGAGGCTTGCTTTCTCTCCTTCTTCTCCTTCCTTGATCCGGCCACTAACAAAAGCTCCACCAAGAGATAAGTTTCGGCCAACAAGAGGAGAGGAGAGAAATAGGGCCGGCCACACCAAAGAAGAAAAGAGAGGAAGAAAAAGAATAGAGTTGTTCACCATGAAGCCTCCTCTATCCCCTCTTTTATAATCCTTGGTCTTGGCAAATAAGGAAAAATTAATAAAACCTTCCTTAATTCTTTTGCCATGAAAAAGAAAAATTAATTAATTAAAAATTAATTTCCTTTTCTTATTTGGCCGCCACCTTATCCACAAATCAAGGAAAGTTTTAATTAAAACAAAAATTAAAACTTCCTAATTTGTTTCTAGAAATTTATAAAAATTTCTCCAATAATTTTATCCCTTCATGATTGGTTAATAAAAAGGAAATTTTATAAATTAAAATTTTTCTTTTAAACATGTGGATAAAAAGAAAGTTATCTCTAAAAATTAAAATCTCTTTTAATCTACAAATAAGGAAAGATATCAAATCTTTTCTTAATCTTTTGTAGAAACTTATAAAAGAGAATATTTAATTTTAAACTCTCTTTTAAATCATGAACATGATTAAAAAGGAAAGTTTTCTTAAAATTTAAAATCCACCTTTAATCAACAAATAAGGAAAGATTTCAAATTTTAAACTCTCTTTTAAACATGTAGATGATTTACAAATAAGGAAAGTTTTTACCAAAAATTAAAACCATCCTTTTAAACTACAAATAAGGAAAGAGATTAATCTCTTCTCTTAATCTTTTGTAGAAAGTTATAAAAGGAAATTTTTAATTTTTAAACTTTCTTTTAAAATCATGATATCCACATAAGAAATAATTTTAATAAAAATCCTTTTTAATATTCTAGTGGCCGGCCACCTACTTGACTCATCCACTTGGTCTTGGCCGGCCCTAGCTTGGGTTCCAAGCTAGCTTGGCCGGCCCCTTTGGATGGGTAAGAAGGTGGGTATGCGGTGGGTATAAATCTCTATATACTAGAGGCTACGATAGGGACCGAGAGGAGGAATTGGTTTTGGTCTCCCGATGAAATTAAGCATCCTGTGTTCGCCCCGAACACACAACTTAATTTCATCAATAATAATTCATTCCACTAAAGAACTATTATTGAACTACCGCACCAATCCCAAATTACATTTTGGGCTCCTTCTTATTATGAGTGTGTTAGTCTCCCTGTGTTTAAGATAACAAATGTCCACTAATTAAGTAAGTTACTGACAACTCACTTAATTAATATCTAGCTCCAAGAGTAGTACCACTCAACTTCATCGTCATGTCGGACTAAGTCCACCTGCAGGGTTTAACATGACAATCCTTATGAGCTCCTCTTGGGGACATTCTAAACCTAGATCACTAGGACACAGTTTCCTTCTATAATCAACAACACACACTATAAGTGATATTATTTCCCAACTTATCGGGCTTATTGATTCATCGAACTAAATCTCACCCATTGATAAATTAAAGAAATAAATATCAAATATATGTGCTTGTTATTATATTAGGATTAAGAGCACACACTTCCATAATAACTGAGGTCTTTGTTTCTTTATAAAATAAGTATAAAAGAAACGACCTCTAATGGTCCTACTCAATACACTCTAAGTGTACTAGTGTAATTATATAGTTAAGATAAACTAATACCTAATTACACTATGACCTTCCAATGGTTTGTTCCTTTCCATTATGGTCGTGAGCTACTGTTTATAATTTATAAGGTACTGATAACATGATCCTCTGTGTGTGACACCACACACCATGTTATCTACAATATAAATTAATTGAACAACTACATTTATCATAAATGTAGACATTTGACCAATGTGATTCTTATTTCTAGATAAATGTTTATACCAAAAGCTAGGCTTTTAGTATACACTCTAACAGTACCTCCCCCGGTCTATCCAGCGGTACTACCTGTACCACCAGCTCCGGGGATTCCGCCAGTTCCCTCGACGATCCCTACCCACCTCACAGATATTGTCGCTGCACGAGCCCGGATCCCAGCATTGGCAGAGTCGATGAAGAGTCGATTCACACTATTCCGAGGAGAGACTGATCTGAGTGTGGCCCAGTCCTGGATAGAGACCATGGAGCGGATCTTCTTCTACATAGCTTGCTCCGAGTGGGAGAAAGGAGAGCTGGTTGCTTTCCATTTATGGGATGAGGCCGACACCTAGTGGGTTATACAGTGTTCCATCATAGGCGAGCAGAACATCACTTGGTCTAGATTTAGAGAGGCTTTTGAGAACTGCTACTTCCCACGGGCATATCAGATGACCCGCCGTCAGGATTTTCTGAGTCTGTGACAGAACAACCGCTTGGTGGCAGAGTACAATGCTGAGTTTAATCGGTTGGCCAGATTTTGTCTAGAACTAGTTGTTGAGGATAGTTCCCGTATGCAGTAGTTTATTCAGGGGCTGGATAGACATCTACAAGTAAAGCTTGCCGGTTTTGGGAACTCGTCTTACATAGAGACACTGGACAGAGTGCTGATGATAGAGTCAGCTCACCAGAGAGCGTATTAGGACAAGAAAAGGAAGCAGACTGACCAGACATCAGGACATATCCAACTGACACAGGCTACACAGCAGTAGAGTGGTCGCAGTCGGCCAGGTCAGGGTACTTCTGGGGCATCTGATTGGTCTCAGAAGTCAGGACAATCTTCCTCAGAACATTTCTTGTCTTCTCAGCAGAATAAAAAACAATCTGCAGTAACATTCACTGTTTCCGATGTGGGTCCAAAGACCACATCACCTCAGCCTACTCTCTGGGACAATCAGTTTACTATTATTGCAAACTGCCTGGGCACCAGAGCCGAGATTGTCCGCTGAAGGCTCAGCATATTACCTCCAGAGTTACTGCTCATGGAGGATATCATAGTCAGTCAGGGACTCGGCGAGGAGGGCAGAGAGCCCAATCTTCACGTCGTCAGCAGATATCCGCCCCCCTTGCAGCAGCTGCATATGGCATGCATGGACAGGAGCACTCCAGCACCTTTATGGTACCACAGAGTTCAGTTGTGGGACCTCAGTATCAGCTGCTGTCTCATCCCCTAGTCCAGTATCTGCAGCCCCAACCACTGGTTCAGTACCAAACAGAGTCCCAACTACCAATACAGTATCAGTCGCAATCCTCTCTTCCACCTCTGGCCCCGTATCCAGCACCACCTCAATGGTCGGCTCCTGCTCAGATGCAACCGTCGCTGGAAACGCTACCACCTCCACCTCCACCAGAGACTTGATGTATTCATGCGGTCACCAGAGAGGATGCGCAGCAGGCCGACAGATCCATTATTCATGGTATGATTTTCATTTATACCTTATCTGCTGATATGCTGATAGATACAGGTAGCTCTCATTCTTTTATATCCCATACATTTATGTGGGAGATTGGTAGATTACCCACTATTAGACCGCAACGACTGACCGTCTCTCTACCATCCGGTGATACTTTGGACATCACCCAGGAGGTCATAGATTGCCCGTTAGACTTTGGCAACATGATACTTAAGGTACATCTTTTAGTACTGGAAATGGTCGACTTTGATATTATTCTTGGCATGGATTGTTTGTCTACATATCATGCCACTGTTGATTGCCAGATGAGGGTGGTCATATTCCAACCTCCGAACCAACCCTCGTGGGATTTCACTGGCATCAGAGACGACGACATATTGACTATTTCGCCGATTCAGGCTCAGAAGTTGTTGTCACATGGTTGTCAGAGTTTTCTGTTATCTTTGATTCATACTGAAGACGATAGTAGTTCTCAACTCTTCGACATTCCAATAGTCCGAGAGTATCCAGATGTATTTCCAGAGGAGATACTAGGTTTGCCTCCCAGAAGGCAAGTGGAGTTTGCTATTGAGATGATTTCCTTATCATTGCTTTAGTTTAGTTATTATTAAACTGCGTGGGTGCTTGCTTATTTTCTTTATTGTATTGTTCTGACCATGTTGGCCGAGGTATATGTGGCCCTGAGGGCATTGTAGGAAGTTTCATATAATCACCCGTACAGGGAAGATGCTGTCGAAATTTTTTCTAGAAGGGATTACCTGGGGCGTGACAATGACATATCGACTATTTTGGCGATTTAGACTCAGAAGCTGCTGTCACATGGTTGTCAGGGTTTTCTGTTTTCTTTGATTCAAACTGAAGACGACAGTAGTTCACAATTCTCCGACGTTCGAGTAGTCCGAAAGTATCCGGATGTATTTCCAGAGAAGCTATAGGTTTGCCTCCCAGAAGGCAAGTGGAGTTTGCTATTGAGATGATTTCCTTATCGTTGCTTTAGTTTAGTTATTATTATTAAATTGCGTGGGTGCTTGCTTATTTTCTTTATTGTATTGTTTCGGCTGTGTTGGTCGAGGTATATGTGGCCCTGAGGGCATTGTAGGAAGTTTCATATTGTCATTCGTATAGGGGAGATGCTGCCGAAATTTCTTCTAGCAGGGACTACCTGGGGCGTGACAATATTTTTGGTATCAAAGCGACCTTGCGACCGTGAGTGCGCCTATGGCAGGAGCACCCAGGGCACCACCTAGCGAGGGAGATTCTAGGATTTGTCTATGGTGTGATTCGTGGTTACGCCACGAGGACGTTGTGTCTTTAAGTGGGGGTGATTGTAATACCCCGGTTCTGAGATTCTGGTTAAGTATGGCATAAAAGGTTAGATGGTACTATCCATATCACCAAGGTGTACCTTCCTTTTTGGAAGCCCAAAGTTAAGAACTCCAAAGTTAAGCGTACTTGGCTTGGAGTAATCTGAGGATGGGTGACCTCCTGGAAAGTTTTCCAGGGTGCGTGCGAGTGAGGACAAAGCACGCTGAAAGGATCTCTGGTGGTCTGTGGAGCTAGTCGCCAACCTGATGGGCAATTCTGGTGGCGTTCTCGGTTCGATCTGGGTGGGGTCTGCCCGGGCCGGGGCGTTACATCACATGATGTATAATTTAGCTAATCATGTTATATATCAACTAGCT
Source organism: Zingiber officinale (assembly GCF_018446385.1). Lineage (NCBI taxonomy): Eukaryota > Viridiplantae > Streptophyta > Magnoliopsida > Zingiberales > Zingiberaceae > Zingiber > Zingiber officinale. The sequence continues at coordinate 70,348,918 of NC_055988.1, read as the reverse complement.
AACCTAGTTTTCAAAACCGATAAGGTAACACACCATCACAATAATTATTAGTCAACCCTAATCATTAGTTTACCTCAATTAATCCAATCGATGAATCCTTAGCTACAATTTATTCAATACTACCAACAAGAAATCGTATAAATCCAACCCATTACCACTAATTACAATATCAATCCAATGATTTTGGTAACAATCATGTACTCATCAAACTCAATTGTTAATGACCCTTTCATCAACCGATCCATATATGGAAATCCACCCAATTAAATCATAACATCAATTTAATGATTCTATTAATCACAATATCAATTTAATTAACAATCCTTCATAACAAATCATAATACCAATCCCATAATCTTGATAATGATCATGTAACTATCTACATCAACCAAATCACCAAATAACCATAATAAATCAATTACCCCATAAACAATCATAATTACATTAGATTTGATATCCTTAAGCATTCCATAATCAAATTAGATTAACAGACTTGAATCAATCCCAACTCACCCAAATGTCAGATGCTCCCCCATTGGTTCACTGCCGGAGGAATAGCTATCGAAATTTATGGTCGAAGGATTGTGGAGATACTTTCCAATAGACCAAACACCCTCAAGACTGAGAGTCGACTACTGTCCAACAAATATGATGTCCCTGTTGGTTGATACTGGGAATATCGTACCGGTTCCCTTGTACAAAAATTTTGTACAAGCCCTGAACCATTCCTAACAACCTATTGTGTTCTTTAGAAATTAAATTAGGAATCACAAGCGGAACTTAACATTATTGATTCCAAATTTAACTTATCTGTTCTTAGAGGTTTAGACTTGGATCGCAAACGATGCTTAACATTATTAATCCATGTCCACCCATGTTACAAAGTTGATTAAATATTTATTTCTAAAATTGGCTTCCAAGTTAGACATGGCGAGGCACTAGGCCTTCTTGGTTATGGGATCATCCACAACTTCCTTGACAAAGCCCTTTAAAGAAATTCAATATTCAATCTCCTTATAGTAACCCTAGGTTTCTAGAAACAAAGTCTCTTTTTAGAAATACCCCAGTCTTACCCACAATTACTTTGTGTTGACTGGGAATGTAGAAGTAATATCCCTCCGTTTTCTTGGGATATCCTATAAAATAGTACTTATCAGATTTGGGTCCCAGTTTGTCCGAGACTTGACGTCGAACGTAAGCCTTACAACCCCAAATCCTCATAAAAGATACCTGGGCATCTCTCCTAGTCCATATCCTATATGGTGTCTTTATCACAGCCTTGGATGGAATACGGTTGAGTATGAAGGCTGCTGTGTCCAGAGCATAACCCCAAAGAGATATAGGAAGATCTGTGTGACTCATCATAGACCGTTCCATATATAATAGGGTATGATTCCTCCTTTCGGATATACCATTCCACTATGGTGTTCCAGGAGGAGTGAGTTGGGATAGAATCCCACACTCAGCTAGATAGTCACGAAACTCATGGCTAAGCTATTCTCCACCTCGATTTGATCGAAGTATCTTAATACTCTTGCCAAGCTGGTTTTGTAATTCATTTTTGAATGCTTTGAACTTTTCAAAGGATTCTGACTTATGTGTCATCAAATACACATAACCATATCTACTGAAGTCATCAGTAAAGGTAATGAAGTACCTATAACCACCTCTGGCAGTGACATTGAAAGGGCCACATACATCACTATGTATAACTCCTAACAAGTCAGTCGCTCTCTCGCTGTGTCTACTAAAGGGAATCTTGGTCATCTTGCCTAGTAGCCATGACTCGCATGTCTCATATGATTCAAAATCAAATGAGTCCAGCAAACCATCTTTATGGAGCTAGGATAAGCGTTTGTCATTTATATGACCTAAGCGACAGTGCCAGAGATAGGTTTGGTTCATTTCATTTGATTTGAACCTTTTGGTATTTATTTTATAAATGGGGTTCTCTAAGTCTAGAATGTAGAGTTCGTTCATCAAAGGTGCACTACAATAGAACATATCATTTAAATAAACTGAAAAATATTTGTTCTTTATTATAAAAGAAAAATCTTTCTTGTCCAAACAAGAAACTGAAATTATGTTCTTAGTAAGAGAAGACACATAACAACATTCATCTAATTCTAGTACAAGCCCAGAGGGCAGAGATAGAAAGTAAGTCCCTACAGTAACAGCAGCAACCCGTGCTCCATTGCCTACTCGTAGGTCCACCTCGCCCTTCGTCAATGCCATGCTATTTCTCAATGCCTGTACATTAGTACAAATGTGAGAAAAACATCCGATATCTAATACCCATGATGAAGAAATAGATAGATTGACTTCGATAACATATATACTTGAAGTAGAAGTCTCACTTCTCTTCTTCTTAAGATCTTCCAGGTAAACTTTGTAGTTCCTCTTCCAGTGCCCAGTCTGACCGTAGTGGAAGTAGGTAGCATCCTTGGCAACCCCTCCTTTGGGTTTCAATACCTTGCCTTTGCCCTTGGCTTGGGACTTTCCCTTACCTTTAGGCTTTCCCTTGCCCTTATGTTTTTGTACCATAAAAATGGAGTTCGGCTTAACCTTCTTAAAATTTAGCTAAGCAGTTCTCAACATGCTTAGTAGCTCGGGCAGTGGCTTGTCAATTTCGTTCATGTTGTATTTCATGACAAATTGACTGTAGCTCTCTGGCAAGAATTGCAAGATCAAGTCTGTGGCCAGCTCTTGGCCAAGTGGGAATCCCAATCTCTGTAGGTTCTTTATGGACCCAATCATCTTGAGCACATATGGTCCTACGGGAGTCCCATCTTGCATCTTGCACTGAAACAGTACCTTGGAGATCTCGAATCTCTCGTGCCTCGCTTGCCCTTGATATAGTTGACGAAGATGTTCAACCATATCATAAGCTGACATCAACTCATGTTGCTTCTGAAGCTCAGAGTTCATGGTTGCGAGCATGAGGTATGACACATCTAATGCGTCATCTTGATGCTTCTTATAAGCATCTCGGTCAGCTCGCGCGGCAATGGCAGGAGGTGCCTCGGGAATAGGCTGCTCTAGGATGTACAGTTTTCTTTCTTGAGTGAGAATAATTCTCAGATTCCTGTACCAGTCCAGGAAATTAGCTCCATTGAGTTTGTCCTTGTCAAGGACAGAACACAGGGAGAAGGTGTTTGTGTTTGTCGACATGGCAGTCTACAACAAAAATAATGCAGAAAATAAATATCATATTCCAACTAGCATTTAATTAGGCCTTTAATTAAATGATGCTTCGACTGAATTATAGAACTTTTGTAAAATCAAGTCATGGATGTGGTCAAACCACAGTTACTAGATTCTAACTAACTAGCTATAATTCTTACGAGACAAGATCCACATCATACTATGCCTTGAGTTATGTTTGGCTAAATCACCCAAGACTTAGTATGATCAGTAGATAACTCATTATCAATTACATCTCTATGCAACTCTTGTTTATAGGATCAAGATCCTCACTTATATTAAAACTTGAGTTAGCTTTGGATAAATCACCCAAGATTTAATATAAATGTGATTTTGTCCTATCATCCAACCATTGGAAAATGCCTATAGTTTACCCTATCCAATTGAGTTAACTAGTTATGCTCAATCTTATTGAGTTTGTACTCACCCAAGCTTTGATAGGCCGGGGCAAGATTGTCCCTCCGCACCCTACCAAGATAATATGTGTTGCTCTGCTTTGGCAAATTCAACAACAACAAATGATCAAGGTAGTGATGGGTATCAGAACTTGGTACGAATTTCGAGTTGATTTGATTAAGATCTAATCTAATCGTTAATGTGTATCATATACGCATTAAGGCACTAATTATCCTACACTAGCATGCATCACATACACACAAGCAATGAATAATTAAATCAAGATTAGGTCATGACCCTACTACAATCTTCTCAAGCCAATGAGAAAATCAGACGGTCAACCTAGGGTCAACAGCTTCTTCAAGCTCCTCCCTTTGACCACCATGTGTTGCTCACACCCTCCTCGTCGTTCCTTCTCGAGTGGACCTTCCACCGCTCTATTTTGTATATTACAAATATGAAACACGAGTTACATTCAAGTCTAAAAATCTATTTACAACAGGAAATAAAAATGAGGGAGGTACCACACGCAGGTCGCATAATATATACAACATGCACATCACACAAAATGACGCGCAGACCATATTATGAATTACAACACGAATTTGCCCAATCATATTGGGTTTTGGGCCATGACCATCACAAAATCATAAATAATTCTAAATTATGTATTTTACATAAATTTTTGTAATTTTAATACTATTTTTTTTATAATTTTATGAGTTATAATTTCCCAACAGTCCCGTTTAGTGATTTTTCGGCGCGATCGCGGGACAATGCCCCTTGCGGGGTTAGAGGCAGCACCTCTTCTCATGAAATGAATATCACGAGTGTTCTACTACGATCTAACAGCACCTTAAGCCGTTGTCCCAAAATAATTTGGGTGGGACCTTGCCGTTTTGGAAAGTTTTTCTCGGTAGTCGAAGCCTACAAGTGTCCAAGTACTTGTTGCTTCGCCTCTACGAGAAAAATACTCATAAAAATCATAAAAATAGTAAATTTACAGAAACATATAGATCTAAAATTTTTCATAAAAATTCAAACAAAACAAGTACATGCTTCGCATGTGGCTCTAATACCATTATTAGAACTTTCGAGCCGCAAAAATCACTTTTTACGTTGCGGAAACCCCGAAGTTCTTAGCCACTGGATCTATGCGAAGATAAAAATTTTGATGTACTTAGTTTTCTACTCTAGATCTACTTTAGATCTACATGTTAAGGAGTATACCTTTGAAGTGAAGCCCTTCACAAATCTCGCTCGTCCAAGGTTTTTCTGATCTCAAGTGTGTTCAAGTGTACACACCTCTAGAAGTATCTACACGAACAAGAGATGGAGAAAACAAACTAAGTGTGTGCTAGCACCTTAGATGTCTCGGCAATGGAGGAGAGGGAGAAAGGAGAAGAGAGGAGGAAGATGATGAAGTGAATGAACACAAAAAAATTGCTAACTCTTGCACTAATGTGGCCAGCCACATTAATCCATATCTAAATTAGACTCATTTAACACATGAATCAAATTGATTCCAACTCAATTAGTTTAATTTAGATTACTCTTAATCCAATTTGGTTCATCACATGAACCTAATCCTCTTGGTCCATCATATGAACCTATTCTCCATCTAATTTCCCTTTGTGTGTGACCCTATAGGTTCTTGTAATGTTGGCAATGCTCCTAAACCCATTTTAGAAGCATAAGTAATGAGCGGTATCTAGCAACACATCATTACTACCCAAGTTACAAGAATGTTAAGATCCAACATCACCTTGTGACTCTCACAATATGTGACAATGTCCTTCTATCCTTGACATCTAGATTGATCAATTGAGGCATAGACCGTGTCATCCTCTAATCAATCTATATCTTGAACTCCAAGTAGACTCACTCTAATCAAATGAGCTCAATATCTCATATTGACTCACTTGGGCATGGCCATGCACTTAGTGGTCTCACTCTATCAAGAAGCATGATGTCACTCCCGTCATATGAGAGGGAGAGATCCCATCTACATCACTCACATCCCTCCGCATAATTTGTTACATACCTAGTAATCACCTTTATAGTCCACCTAGTTACGGGTGACGTTTGACGAAGCCAAAGTATGCAACTCCTTATGTAGAGAACCATGGTGACTTCAGGTCCAAGGACTGATAGTCATACTAATAGTCACATGAGAAAGTATATGACATTCATGTAACGATCAATAATACTTTCTCATGGCGGGTCATTCAGTATACATTCTTCAATGCGTACCCATGTGTCAACTTGATATCTCTATATCCATGACTTGTGAGATCAAGTCATCGAGTTGACCTACATGCTAGTCTCATCGCATGAACATTGTCCCTGAATGTTAATACTTGACTAGGAATGATTAAGAGTAGTGTTCTCTATATCATCTCACTATTGATTCAACCAATCGATTGATATAGATAAGAACCTTCTACTCAAGGACGCTATTATACTTAGTTATTTGACACCAATACAAGTAAGTATAATAACCATAAAGAAAATGCCTTTATAAACATATAGGAATATGATACATCAAGTCCATACAACAATCATTACATGATTGGCTCTAGGGCTCTAACTAACAATTATAAAAAGAAACAACCTCAAATTCTCATGCCTAATACACACATAGTGTACTAGTGTAATTTTATAATCAAGATAAACTAATACCAAATTACACTACAACCATTCCAATGGTTTGTCCCAATTCATCTTGGTTGTGAGCTACTATTTATAATTTATAAGAAACTGATAACATGATCTTCTATGTGACACCACTCACTATGTTATCTACAATATAAATTAAATGGATAACTACATTTTACTAAATGCAGACATTTGACTAATGTGATTTTTATTTCAAAATAAATGTTCATAAAAAAGCTAGGCTTTTAGTATACATCCTAACAATCTTCCACTTATACTAAAAGAATATACTGCCATATATGATGCCATACATCTGATTCTCATCCCCTCAACATGCCCATCAAATGCTCTCGCCGGAAGCACCTTAGTGAAAGGATCTGCCAGGTTATTTTCTGATGCAATCTTGGCGACAACTTCTCCTCGCTTTACGATGTCTCGTATCAGGTGGTACTTGCGCTCAATGTGTTTACTTGCATTATGGGTTTATGGTTCCTTCGAGTTTGCTACTGTACCACTATTATCACAATAAATTGTGATAATTTTGGGCAAACTAGAAATCACATCTAAGTCCATCAAGAAGGTTTCTGAGCCATACAACTTCTTTGTCTGCCTCAGAGGCTGCCACATACTCAGCTTCCATGGAGGTGTCTGAAACGTATTTCTACTTAACACTCCTCCATGTTATGGCTCTGCCTCCCAAAGTAAATACATACCCTGAGGTTGACTTACTATTGTCACTATCTGATTGAAAGTCCGAATCCGTGTAACCCATAGGGAGAAAATCATCTTCCTGGTAAACTAGCATATAATCTCTAGTCCTTCTCAGGTACTTTAATATATGTTTTACGGCAGTCAAATGTCCCTGTCCTAGATTACTTTGATATCTGCTAACCATGCCCATGATAAAACAGATATCTGGTCTCGTACATAACATTGCATACATTAAGCTTCTTACAGCCGAAGCATAAGGAACTGCCTTCATGTCCTCTATCTCCTTTAATGTTTTAGGACACATCTCTTTAGATAAAGGTATTCCATGCCAAAAAGGTAGAAGACCTTTCTTGGAGTTTTGTATGCTAAAACAAGCTAGGATAGTATCGATGTATGAAGCTTGGGATAAGCACAACATTCTTTTCTTGCAATCCCTTATTAGTTTGATTCCAAGAATATATCCACATTCTCCCAAGTCCTTCATATCAAATTGCTTGGACAACCATACCCTTACATCTGACAACACTTTGACATTGTTGCCAATGAGCAAAATATCATCTACGTATAGTACAAGAAATACCATCACATTTCCGTCACTCTTCTTGTATACACAAGTCTCATCTGGACACTGAATGAATCCATAAGACTGGATTACTTCATTAAATTGGATGTTCCAAGATCTCGAAGCTTGCTTCAGTCCATAAATAGACTGATTAAACTTACATACAAGATACTCTTTGCCCTTCGCAATGAATCCCTCTAGTTGCTTCATATGGATGTTTTCTTCAAGACTTCCATTAAGGAATGTTGTCTTGACATTCATTTGCCAAATCTCATAATCCATATAAGCGGTAATAGATAAAAGAATCCGGATAGACTTAAGTATTGCTATCGGCTAAAAAGTTTCCTCATTGCAACAAGCCTTGCTTTGAAGGTTTCCACCTTCCCGTATGCCCCTCTTTTTCTTTTGTAGACCCATTTACACCCAATGTCTTTTACACCATTTGGTGGTTCTACAAGCTCCCATACCTGATTAGAATACATAAATTCTATTTTAGGGTTCATTGCACTTTACCAAGATGCTGCATCTTTATCTTGGAGTGCTTCATCATATGTGCAGGTATCAGGTTCATGTTCACCAAGGATCAAGTCTAAAGACTCTCCCAAAAACATGAATCTATTATGTTGCCGAACAACCCTCCCACTACGACGTGCCATTGCTTGTAATTGTGCATCATTTGTGACACGTGTTGCAGTTTCTTGTGGTATCTCATCTTGTATCGTTGGTACTAAAATAGATGTGTCTTCTCTTATTTCTTCAAGAACAATTTTACTCATGGGCTTGTGGTTCATTACATAGTCCTCTTCTAAAAATCGAGCATTGGTGCTAACAATGACCTTATGATCTTTAGGACTATAAAATAAACCACCTTTCGTTACTTTAGGATAACTCACAAAAAAATAAACTTCTGTACATGATTCCAACTTATCAATGTCTCCCTTCAGCACATGTGCTGGACTACCCCAAATTCGAATATGCTTCAGACTAGGCTTATGCCCATTCCATAATTCTATGGGAGTAGAGGGTACTGACTTAGATGGTACCATGTTTAGAATGTACACTGTCATTTTCATAGCATATCCCCAAAATGAATTTGGTAATTCTGAATAACTCATTATCAATCTAACCATTTCCATAAGTGTCCTATTCCTTTGTTCTGCCACACCATTCTGTTGGGGTGTACCAGGTGCAGACAATTGTGATTGAATCTCGACCTATGATAAGTAACTCCTAAACTCTCCTAAGAGGTACTCGCCACCACGATCAGACCATAGTGTCTTGATACTTTTACCATGACATTTCTCCACATCAGCCTTGCACTATTTGAACTTATCAAAGCACTCGGACTTGCGGCGCATCAAGTAAATGTACCTATATCTCGAATAGTCATCTATAAAAGAGATAAAATATTTGAAACCACCTCTTGCTTGGATAGTCATAGGTCCACACAAATCAGAATGAACCAATTCTAACACATCTTTGGCTCTATACCCCTTAGCCTTAAAAGGTCTCTTGGTTATTTTCCCTTCCAAGCAAGACTCACAGGTTGGAAAGTTTTCCACCACCAATGAACCCAAGAGTCCATCGACTATTAACCTTTGAATCCTACTCAAGTTAATATGGCCAAGCCTTAGTTGCCAAAGATATATTTGGTTCATTTCCGAAGGTTGCTTTCTCTTATTAGAATTAGAAGATGTGTTATTAATTTTTATTTGTTGTATCATGGGAGTTATTGGATTTAGAGTATATAAATTGCCAACCAATGTACCAGAACAAATAACTACCCTATTTTTCTTGATAACAACTTTGTCATCAAAAGAAACAGAATATCCATCCTTAAATAGTTTAGAAACTGAAATCAAGTTCTTTCTAAAACATGGTACGTAAAGATAATTTCTCAAAATCAATATTTTATTCCTATCAAAAGATAAATAAACATCTCTCACTGCAGCAGTTGCCACTTTCATATCATTGCCCATGTAGATGGTGATTTCCCGTTTATGTAGTTGTTGGGTTTCCTGGAGCCCCTGCAATGAATTGCAGACAAGATCAGTAGCTCTCGTATCTACAGACCAGGTATCGGTAGATAACACCACTAAACATATTTCAACAATTAATGAATAGGATACATATTTATTGTTCTTAATTTTGCAAGGACAACCCACTTTTTGTTTCCAATCAATATAATTAGGGCTTGTAAGTTTATTCTTGAATATAACAGCAGGAGGTTTGAAGGTCATTTGAAATCCTAAGAATCATAAAATATTTGGTCAATAATTTAGAATTTAAAATAATATTGATTCCACAAATAATATCATTTAAATTCACCAACACCTCAAAACATCGTGAATTTTGTATGCCACGTTAATGTGGACGTATACAAATTCAAACATTTGTAAGAGGGGGTTATATCCATTAATTTTATTATCTTGTCAAACTAACTTTATAACAAATAAAATTAATTGTTGGTTTTTCTTTGGTCACACAAATAATAGCAGTGACCTCGATGGGGAGGATACTACTAAATGCGCCTAAGTGTAATACCATTACTTGATACTTAGTCCATTAAATAGGATTGTGCCCCTTCAGTTGGAGAAGATCACACGCACCTAAATAACTTCTATTTTCATCCATAAAGGAAGTTTGATCTAGTGATCCGCAAACAAACTCATCCGTTGTGGAGGAAGGCACTCAGAGCCAACGTGCAAGTTTGAATGCATCACTTACAAACCAGTAATGGAGACCGTGGAATTTAAATAATTTCTCTCCCACTTAGTTATTTAGAAACGAGGAATTTTAACATGCACACAAGCACACAAGCACAACACACACATCACAGCATAAAAGGCAATAAATATGAAAACTAATTTTCCAACTATTATGGCCTCATCCATAGCTGTCCTCCATATACCGCTAACCCTAGGTTTTATGTCATTGTGTCCTTATTGCTTCCTTTTCCACTGTGCCTCCAGTCCTCAAATAGAATCCTGCCTCGCAAGGATGCGATCCATAACAAAATAAAATTTTACATTTATCTATCCTATATTCCACGAAAGAATGTACATGTAATCTAGATCGAACAGAATGAAAAGTCATAAAACTAATACAAATCATGCTATATTTAATAATTACAATCACGCACACACATAAAATGCCCTCGACATGCCCGAGGCTCCAATAACACAGAAACATAATAGGGCCATAATAGTTAGAACTAGGATGCCTGCAACCATAGAGTTAATCTATATTCACATCCTATTATTATCTTGCCTAAATTTATGTATGATAAGTGCATAATTCAACTAAAAACCAAACACATAGAGGCAGAAACCTGGCTCTGATACCAATTGTTGGATGCTACTCGGAATTTCGTTCTGCTTCCCTTGTACAAAAATTTGTACAAGTACAGAACTTTCCTAACAACCTATGTGTTCCTCATGAGTTAAACTTGAATTGGAAATGAAACTTAACATTTTTACTTCAAGTTCAACTCATGTGTTCTTCAGTAGTTAAAACTTGGATTGCAAACGATACTTAACATTATTAATCCATGTTTATCCCATGTTACAAAAGTTGATTAAATATCTATTTCAAGGATTGACTTCTAGGTTAAACATAGCGAGGCATTCGACCTTCTTGGATATGGGATCATCCGCCACTTCCTAGACAAACCTTTTCAAAGAAATTGGATATTTAAACCTCTTACAGTAACCCTAGGTTTAACTACAGAGACCTCAATAGAAGCACAAAATCAAAACACCAAATTGAAACACAAAAATGAAACATGAAATCGCTAGCCTCTTGTGTTGGTATTTCAGGATCCATACAAAGAAAAAACTAGTTTCGCTGTGGAATTAAGAACTAGTTATATCTTTCTTTATAAACAAAGATCTCTTGATCTTCTATTGTATTCCTCTCCTCCTCTTGGACATCGTGTGGGCCGTCGGCCTTAAGAGAAGAAAACTTCTTCTCTTCTTCTTCCCGAATCTTCTTCTTTGCCTACAATTTTTGGCCACCCAAAGAATGCCAAAATCAAAAACTTCCTTCTCTTCTTCTTCCCTTCCAAGAAAATCAGCCACAAGAAGATGGAGCTTGATGTGCCGCCGACCTTAAGAGAAGAAAACAAAGGGAGAAGGGAAAGAGAGAAGGGTCGGCCACCAAGTAATCAAAGAACCACCGACAACCAAGGATATATAAGGTAGAGTCCCTCCTTCTCTTCTTCTTCTCCTTCAAGCAACCGGCCACCAATGGAATCAAAAGTGTGCCACCAGTCCTAAGCTTTAGAAGAAAAGAGAGGAGCCAGCCACCAAGGATAGAACAAGAAAGGAATCATGTGGATCATTATTATCCTCTAAGGCACCATCTATCCTCTTTTATAATCCTTGGTAATGGCTAAAAAGGAAAGTTTTAAACATAATTAAAAGTTCCTTTTAATTCCAATCATGGCGAAAAAGGAAATTTTAATAATAATTAAAATCTCTCTCTTTTAAATTTCCTATTGTGATGGCTACCAAAGAAAAATTTTAAAATTAATCTCTCTCTTTTAAACAATGTAGAAGGCTACAAAAAAAGAAAGATTAAAATTAAAGCTTCTCTTTTAAATCATGGTTACAAAAAGGAAAGTTTTGTCAAAATTAAAATCTCTCTTTTTAAACATTATAGATAACTACAAAAAAGAAAAGATTAAAATCTCTCTTTTAAACCTTTGCAGATAGCTATAAAAGGAAAGATTTTAAAATCTAAAACTCTCTTTTAAAACCAGGTGGATGACTATAAAAGGAAAGATTTATAATTAAACTCTTTCTTTTAAATCCCTTTAAGGATGACTATAAGAGGAAAGATTTTTAGAATTAAAATCTCTCTTTTAAATCTCTATGGATGACTATAAAAGGAAAGATTTATAATTAAAATCTCTCCTTTAAATCCCTTTAAGGATGGCGATAAAAGGAAAGATTTTTACAATTAAAATCTCTCCTTTAAATCCCTTTAAGGATGGCTATAAAAGGAAAGATCTTTACAATTAAAATATCTATTTTAAATCCCCTTAAGGATGGCAATAAACGGAAAGATTTTTAAAAACTAAAACTCCCTTTTAATTCCCTTGTGGTCGACACCTCTTGCTTGGGCACCAAGCAAGGCTTGGCCGACCACATCTTGGACACCAAGATGTGCTTGTCCGGCCCTAACATGAAGAAGAAGATGGGCTTGGGTGGATACAAGACTTTATATATAGAGGCTACAACAAGGACCGATAGGAGAATTGGTTTTGGCCTCCCGATGAGCTTGTGCTTCTTGTGTTCGACCCGAACACCCAACTCAAGTTCATCAATAATAACTCATACCACTAAAGAGTTTTTGTTGAACTACCGCACCAATCCCATATTACATTATAGGCTCCTTCTTATCATGAGTGCATTAATCTCTTTGTGTTTAAGATATCGAATGCTCATTAATTAAATAAGTTACTGACAACTCAATTAATATCTAGCTCCAAGAGTAATACCACTCAATTTCATTGTCATGTTAGACTAAGTTCACCTGCAGGGTTTACATGACAATCCTTATGAGCTCTTCAAGGGGACATCATCAACCTAGATAACTAGGATATAGTTTCCTTCTATAATCAATAACACACCATATAAATAATATTATTTCTCAACATATCGACCTATTGATTTAACGAATAAATCTCACCCATTGATAAATTAAAGAGATAAATACTAAGTATATGTGCTTGTTATTATATTGGAATTAAGAGTACACACATCTATAATAATAGAGGTTATGTTATTTTATGCAGTCAGTATAAAAGAAACAACCTCAAATGATCCTACTCAATACACACATAGAGTACTAGTGTAATTTTATAGTCAGGATAAACTAATACCAAATTACACTACAACCATTCCAATGGTTTATTCCAATCCATCTTAGTTGTAAACTACTATTTATAATTTATAAGGAACTGATAACATGATCTTCTGTGTGACACCACACACCATGTTATCTACAATATAAATTAAATGGACAACTGTGCTCAATACACACATAGAGTACTAGTGTAATTTTATAGTCAAGATAAACTAATAACAAATTACACTACAACCATTCCAATGGTTTGTCCTAATCCATCTTAGTTGTAAGCTACTATTTATAATTTATAAGGAACTGATAACATGATCTTCTGTGTGACACCACACATCATGTTATCTATAATATAAATTAAATGGACAACTGTATTTTACTAAATGCAAACATTTGACTAATCTGATTCTTATTTTAAAATAAATGTTTATACAAAAAGCTAGGCTTTTAGTATACATCCTAACAATAACCCGAAATCCAATAAGTTAATGTTAAATAACTTTAATGGATTCGGTTTGTACTCATATACACAACTTACAATTAAGCCCACTAATTAGAGAAATTACCAACAATTGGTCTTCTGCATGAAACCAAATCATTTCTATGTGATAATTTTAAAATGAAAGATCTTGGTGAAGCATCTTTTATTTTAGGCATACAGATTTATCGTGATCATTCAAGAGATATTCTTAAACTTTCACAATATGTCTATATTGAGAAGATACTTATAAAGTATGGTATGCAGAATTGTATACCTAGTGAGACACCTGTGTCAAGAGGTGACATGTTCAACCTGTAATAGGATATACGACTTGAAAATGAAATAAAGGAGGGAACAATTCTCATATGCGTCAACAGTGGGAAGTCTCATGTATACATAAGTTTATACTCGACCAGATATAGTGTTTATAGTGGGGATGTTAAGCAGATATGTTAGTAACCTAGGATCCTCATACTGGAAAGTGATTAAGAGAGTGATGCTGTAATGCCCAAACATTCTCAAAATAATTTTAGAAATATTCTATTATTTTTCTAGAATTTTAGGATATTTTTATGGAATTTTTTTGAAGCAGAAGTAGCAAAAATAATAAAATCATAAAACAATCTAAGCGGGAATTGAACCCGAGACCTAGCGAACCCTATGCCTTATAGGGTGACTTAGTAACCAGGAGTCCCCAGCAAGGGTGTGCTGAAAAGAATAGAGAACAATTATATTTATGTTTGAGTTGGGGCATATTTACCACTTAATATAAATAGGAAATTAAGAGAGGAGTTGTTATTATTTTAACGACAACCTCTCCTCTTCCTAAAACCCTCACACGCCGCCCCTCTCCTTCTCACCTCTTGGCGCCCAAGTCCAAGGAAGAACCTAGGGTTCCATCCCTAGGGCCATAGGAGTATCTTCCGGCAACATCAAGGGTACGAGGACGCTCCTCTCCGCGAGAAGAACGCATAGACGCGAGAAGATAGTCAAAGAGATCTCTTCTCCGGAAAACCTAACGATTGGATCGTAAGAAAACTAGCGCAGGAAGTAAGAAACCCCTCACCTGCAGTATAAGTAGCTTTTCGTACGTTTATGCATTAGTCTAGTCATATACAGAATTTTCAGTATATGGGGTGTGAATTAGCGCACACCAAGTGTTTGCTTTAATGCTTAGCTCAGTAAAATGCCACCATAGGCATTTCAATAGTTTAGATAAAAGCAGTAGAAGCATTTTATAGCACATTTAGTCTTGCTACAGCTTTTATGGGACTACGGTCCAAAGGGTGGGATCCCACAGTCGCCTCTAGGTTTAGATAACCTAGTTCTAGGTTTAGATAACCTAGTAAAACACATGACAAGAATTATTAGCTTATGCACAGTATTTTACTTTTCAGTGGCACTGTACTGGACTTTAGTTGTCCTTGGGCTGGGCTCCCATAGTCATCCCTAGGTTTAGATAACCTAGTAAACTCTACTAGATTTGGGACTTGCAACCTCTGGTCTAGTTACGGATGCGCGCATAGCAAGTACAGTTGTCGGGCCCAACAGCAGCATGATTAGTATTTTCATCTATTTATGATAAATAGTTTTTCAAAGCTTCACAATTTAGTCATGTGATTACAGTTCAGAATTTGTATCAGCTTAGCATTAGTTTAGTTAGCCATGGTATCAGTTTAGTTCCATCTTGTCGATACTAGAAGATATTGCCATGATTAACTCTTGCTTTCTATGTTTTGTGTGCCAGAATACCATGTTTTAGCATGTTCAACACGTATTTCAAATAGCATGTTTTAAAAGCATAAATTGCATCGCGTGCATGTTTTCGTAAGGTAGATGGTTTCTTACTAAGCTCTCGACCTTACAGATACTTATTTTCCTTATACTGCAGATAAAGGTAAAGGAAAGATGGACTAGCGGAGGCTAGAGATCAATGCAGTGAAGATGTGTGTGGATGTGAACTTGGAATAAAGATCTTGGAGAAACTAGCAAGAAACTTTGAAACCTTTAGCATTTTCTTATGTTGTTATGTTTCTGCACTTCGAGTTATTTTTAATGCTTTAAAACATGGAAGACCTACTTAGGTTGTTAGTGATCATACTCAGTATGCTAGTTAATTGTCATTAGTATGTTTTCAGCCATGTTAGAACCTATGCATGTGAATTGGGCACGAAACAGTGCTGAAATCAGACTCCTGTTACGAAATCAGAAACCCCGATCGATCAGCCGATCGATTGGGGGCCCTCAGCCGATCAGCTGATCGATTGGGGAGCTTAATTCCGTGAACAGTAAGCTTCTGGATCGATTCGCCGATCGATCCAGTCACATTCTGTCGCTAACAGATGGTTAAGGGATCAATCAACCAATCGATCGAGGAATTAGCTCTCGTGAACAGAGGGCTTCGGAATCGATGACTAGATCAATTGGCAAGTCTGGATCGATCAGCCGATCGATCCAGAATATTACCACTGCACAGTATCGCGCTGAATTGATCAGTGGATCGATCAAATAACTCAATCGATCCGCTGATTGATTGGAAGGCCTGATAACAGCTGGAAACCCCATCATCTCAGCCCTTGATCATATGGGAAAACTAGATTACCTCCCTTAGTATAGGAACAACATTCAAGATGTAGTTTAAACTTGAATTCCATATCTAATAGCAATTAGCAGAAGAAATTGTATTAGTTAGCAAAAATCTTAAATGTTATCAATTTTTCGCACATTAAGAATAGCTAGCAACAGCATAATGTAACCCCCGGCCTTACAGTTTAGCCAGTAGAAGGCGGGGCGTTACAGAGTGGTATCAGAGCAAAGTTCCATACTTCCTCACACACACATCAACATTGAACCTGCAGTTTCCAAGTAAGAACATCTCTCACTTCATTTATGTTTTGTTTGTTTTCATGTTCCTAGGTAACTAAAGCATGCTTATATATGTATGATAGTACCTAACATGATAACAATAGTTATGCAATATGATTCTGTTAGTTATGTATGTCCTCTGTGTCTTTAGAAAATGGTACGAGGACGCCCAGCTAGAAAGACGCCAGCTACTGAGCCCCAGCATGAGGCAGGCAGCTCAGTGCCTCCTCTAAACCTTGTAGAGGTAGTGGCTCAATTACAGAAGCAACTAGCTGAACAGCAGTAGGAGATAGCCACTTTAAGGGCTAACCAGCAGAACACTCCCACTGTCACTCCAGAACCTAATTTAGCAACCCCAGTAGTGATAGAGGTTCCACCAGTTCAACCTGCAGCACCAGTAGCCCCAGCAGTAGGGGCAATGAGGGAAGCCTATCTGATCCAGTGGCAGAAAATCAAGTTAGAGAATTTCTCAGGCACGAGTGAACCATGGGATGCTCAAGCCTGTTCAAAACACTGGAGAGTACGATGGAGCTTCTGGACTGGCCAGAATATGGGAAGGTGAAATGCGCCTCTTTCTGCCTGACAGGAGACGCACGTATGTGGTGGGAGAAAATTAAAGCGAAGCACCCAGTAAATCAGATGACATGGGCTGACTTCGAGAGGGAATTCTTTGAGGAGTTTTTCCACATGCGGGTCACAAACCGCCACTACGACGAGTTCACTGAATTTCGTCAGGGCAACCTTTCAATCTAGGAGGCCGTGAGGAAATTCAACAGACAGGCTCGTCTATGCCCCGAACTAGTCAGCACTGAAAGAGAACGAGTCCGGCTGCTGCGCAAGATGTTAATGCCGGAAATAGCAAGGAATGTGGCCAGCGGTGTCCGTAGGCCGCAGACTACAGAAGAACTAGTGAGCAGTGCTTTAACCACCGAGCATTACCAGAACAATATCAAGCAGCAGAAACAAGTCCTCTCAGAGTCGAAAGGCCAAGTAGGCTCAGGTACTCAGAAACACCAGGGCCATAGCTCCCACGGCTCTAACTGGAAAGGGAACTCCAGCAACAAACGCAAACCAGGGAGTTACCCAAAAGGAGGACCAGCTAGTAAACAGCCCAACTATCCCAAGTGTTCCACTTGTGGAAAATTTCACTCAGGAGTTTGTCGCAAAGGCACTTGAGGATGCTTCGAATGTGGCCAGGAGGGGCATATGGCTAAACAATGCCCAAACAAGACCAGCTTTCCTCCACCACAACCGATTCAGTACGAGGTTAAGCCAGCACAGTTGCACCAGATGCAGGCTGCTTTAGATGGTCCACACATCAGCCAAGGCAGACTGGAAGCCCCCTCAGCCGCTACAAATGCAAGGATCTACTCACTCACCAAAGAGGACGTAGCGAATGCCTCGACAGTTGTTACAAGTCAGATTAGTATTTTACAACAAAGTGCAACTATCTTATTCGATACTGGGGCAACCCATTCTTATACATCCAAGGCATTCGCCGAAAAGTTAGCAGTACCCCCAGAGGTATTCAGTGGTCAGTTTCTGACAATGCTACCCTCGGGAGAAATTATGGCATCTACACACTGGCTTAGAGCAGTGCCAGTCATTATAGCAGACAGAGAGCTTTTTGGCGATCTGATAGTGCTAGATATGGCTGACTATGTTGTCATCATGGGAATGGACTTTTTGATCAAGTACGGTGCTTCTATAGAGTGCCGTAAACAAAAAGTTAGATTCCAACCCGAAGCAGGAGTGCAGTTTGAGTACAGCGGAGAGCCAAAGAGAAGAGCCAAGAAGTTTCTCTCAGCTCTGAAGACACAGAAATTACTAGATTCAGGTGGTACGGGATTTTTAGCGCATGTAGTCAATACCAGTCAGGACAAGGACCAAAAGCTAGAAGAGGTCCGAATAGTATGTGACTACCCAACAGTCTTTCCTGAAGAATTATCAGGCCTAGCCCCAGACAGGGAGATAGAATTTGAGATGGAGCTCATTCCCGGTACAAATCCCATCTCCAAAGCATCCTACCGCATGGCTCCAGCAGAACTGAAGGAACTTCAGTAGCAACTACAGGAGCTGCTTGACAAGGGCTTCATATGTCCTAGTCACTCACCATGGGGAGCGCCTGTATTGTTCGTGAAGAAGAAGGACGGGAGCATGCGCCTATGTATAGATTACAGAGCACTAAACTAAGTCACGATTAAGAACAGGTATCCTCTTCCTAGAATAGATGACCTGTTTGATCAGCTAAAGGGAGCAGTAGTGTTCTCCAAAATTGACCTCCGGTCATGATATCACCAGGTTAGAGTTAAAGAATGTGATATACCCAAGACAGCCTTCAGGACCAGATACGGACATTATGAGTTCGTAGTCATGCCCTTTGGCGTGAAAAATGCTCTAGCTACCTTCATGGATCTCATGAACAGAGTATTCAGGGAACACTTAGATAAGTTTGTTATCGTGTTCATCGACGACATTCTTATCTATTCTAGAACTCAGGAAGAACACATAGAGCACCTGAACACAATACTACAGATCCTTCAACAGAACCAGCTGTACGCCAAGTTCACAAAATGTGAATTATGGCTCGATTAGGTAGCCTTTCTGGGTCACATTATCTCCAAGGATGGTATTATGGTAGACCCCAGTAAAATAGAAGCTGTGAGTAACTGGAAAAGACCCAAGAACGCCAGTGAGATCAGAAGATTTTTGGGACTAGCAGGTTATTACAGAAAGTTCGTAGAGGATTTCTCCAGGATAGCCTCCCCACTGACAGCTCTTACCAGGAAGAACAGAAAATTTCAGTGGACAAAGGACTGTGAGAACAGTTTCATGGAGCTCAAAAGAAGATTGACCAGTGCTCCCATTCTGACTCTACCAGAAAACACAGACAGCTTTGACATTTATAGCGATACCTCTAAATTGGGACTAGGAGCGGTACTGATGCAAAATGGCAAGGTAATCGCCTATGCCTCCAGACAACTCAAGGACTATGAGAGGAACTAGCCTACTTATGATCTTGAGCTTGCAGCAGTCGTTTTCTCTCCCAAAATTTGGAGACACTACTTGTATGGAGCTCAGTGTAGAGTGTATACAGATCATCAGAATCTGAAGTATTTCTTCACTCAGAAGGATCTGAATATGCGACAGCGCAGATGGCTTGAGCTGGTTAAAGACTATGACATACACATCCTCTACCATCCAGGAAAAGCCAATAAGGTGGCAGATGCACTTACCAGGAAGTCCAGCGCTGCCTTATTATCCCTAGTAGCCATGTCACCGCCCATACAGAAGGAGATCACAGATTTTAATCTCGAACTTATAGTGGGACAGCTCTCTACTATGACGTTAGAATCCACCTTGCTTGGTGACATCCAGACAGCTCAGGGACAGGATCCTGGAATTCAGAAAATCAAGCAAGGGTTAGCAGAATCAGGAAGAGGAGAGTTCAGAATATCCGATAGTGGGGCATTACATTTTGGTGACAGACTTTGTGTTCCAGATCAGGAGGAACTAAAGAGAAAGATTTTAGATGAGGCTCACAGGACTCCCTATGCGATGCATCCGGGTTCCACCAAGATGTATCAAGATGTAAAGAAACATTTTTGGTGGCCAGGGATGAAAAGAGACATCGCTAGATATGTCAGTACCTGTCTGACCTACCAGAGGGTCAAAGCAGAACATCAGAGACCAGGAGGAGTTCTGCAGCCCATTCAGATCCCAGAAAGGAAGTGGGAGTATATTTCTATGGATTTCATAGTGGGACTACCCAAAACCACGAATGGTTTTGATGTCATCTGGGTAATAGTCTACAGGTTGACTAAATCAGCCCACTTCTTAGCTATCAGGATATCCTACTCCATGGAGCAGCTAGCTCAGTTGTATCTCAAGGAAATTGTCAGACTACATGGAGTCCCATGGACCATCATTTCAGATAAAGACAGTAGGTTCACATCACACTTCTGGGAGTGTGTACAGTCAGCATTGGGCACTAAGTTAAGATTCAGTACAGCTTTCCATCCTCAGATAGATGGTCAGACAGAGCGAGTAAATCAGGTACTCGAGGATATGCTCCGAGCATGTGCCCTAGAATTCAAGGGAAATTGGTGCAAATATTTGAGTTTAGCAGAATTTGCATACAACAACAGCTATCAGGCCACTATCGGTATGACACCCTACGAGGTTCTCTATGGGCGGAGGTGTAGATCTCCAATCTGCTGGTATGAGAGTGGTGAACAGAAGGAACTAGAACTTCAGACAGATCTAGTGGCAGACACCACAACAGCTATACAGCAGATCCGCCAGAGGATAGAGACAGCTCAGAGCCGCTAGAAAAGCTATACTGATACATGGCGCAGACCCTTAGAATTTTCAGTTGGGGATACAGTATTCCTCAGAGTAGCTCCCATGAAGGGAGTAATGCGTTTTGGGAAGAAGGGCAAACTAAGACCCAGATATGTGGGACCGTACCTTATCACCAGAAGAGTTGGCAAGGTAGCATATGAGCTAGAGCTACCTCAGGAGATGTCAGCTATCCACAATGTATTTCATGTCTCTATGCTGAAGAAGCATATCCCAGATGCCACCCAGGTGATTGAGCCCCAATCGGTGCAAGTCTGCGAAGACCTCAGCTATGACAGTCGACCTATTCAGATAATAGACCGAGCAGTTAAGAAATTGCGGAACAAGGAAGTACCATTAGTAAAAGTTATTTGGCAAAGTCACACAGCAAAAGAGGCAACTTGGAAGACAGAAGCCAGTATGAGATAGAAGTACCCAGAGTTATTCTAAGTTCGAGGACGAACTTTTTATAAGGTATGGGGGATTGTAATGCCCGAACATTCTCAAAATAATTTTATAAATATTATATTATTTTTCTAGAATTTTAGGATATTTTTATGGAATTTTTTTGTAGCAGAAGTAGCAAAAATAAATAAAATCATAAAACAGCCTAAGCGGGAATTGAACCCAAGACCTAGCGAACCCTATGCCTTATAGAGAGACTTAGTAACCAGGAGGCCCTAGCAGGGGTGTGCTGAAAAGAATAGAGAACAATTATATTTCTGTTTGAGTTGGGGCATATTTACCACTTAATATAAATAGGAAATTAAGAGAGGAGTTGTTATTATTTTAACGACAACCTCTCCTCTTCCTAAAACCCTCACACGCCACCCCTCTCCTTCTCACCTCTCGGCGCCCAAGTCCAAGGAAGAACCTAGGGTTCTATCCCTAGGGCCATAGGAGTATCTTCCGGCAACATCAAGGGTACGAGGACGCTCCTGTCCGCGAGAAGAACGCATAGACGCGAGAAGATCGTCGATGAGATCTCTTCTTCGGAAAACCTAACGATTGGATCGTAAGAAAAGTAGCGTAGGAAGTAAGAAACCCCTCACCTGCAGTATAAGTAGCTTTTCGTACGTTTATGCATTAGTCTAGCCATATGCAAAATTTTCAGTATATAGGGTGTGAATTAGCGCACACCAAGTGTTTGCTTTAATGCTTAGCTCAGTAAAATGCCACCATAGGCATTTCAATAGTTTAGATAAATACAGTAGAAGCATTTTATAGCACACTTAGTCTTGCTACAGTTTTTATGGGACTACGGTCCAAAGGGTGGGCTCCCACAGTCGCCTCAGACAACCTAGTTCTAGGTTCAGACAACCTAGTAAAACGCAAGACAAGAATTATTAGCTTATGCACAGTATTTTACTTTTCAGTGGCAATGTACTAGACTTCAGTTGTCCTTGGGCTGGGCTCCCATAGTCATCCCTAGGTTTAGATAACCTAGTAAACTCTACTAGATTTGAGACTTGCAACCCCGGGTCTAGTTAGGGATGCGCGCATAGCAAGTACCGTTGCCGGGTCCAACAGCAGCATGATTAGTATTTTCATCTATTTATGATAAATAGTTTTTCAAAGCTTCACAATTTAGTCATGTGATTACTGTTCAGAATTTGTATCAGCTTAGCATTAGTTTAGTTTGCTATGGTATCAGTTTAGTTCCATCTTCTCGATACTAGAAGATATTGTCATGATCAACTCTTGCTTTCTATGTTTTGTGTGCCAGAATACCATGTTTTAGCATGTTCAACACGTATTTCAAATAGCATGTTTTAAAAGCATAAATTGCATCTCGTGCATGTTTTCGTGAGGTAGATGGTTTCTTACTAAGCTCTCGAGCTTACAGATACTTCTTTTCTTTATACTGCAGATAAAGGTAAAAGAAAGATGGACTAGCGGAGGCTGGAGGTCAATGCAGTGAAGAAGTGTGTGGATGTGAACTTGGAATAAAGATCTTGGAGAAACTAGCAAGAAAATTTGAAACCTTTAGCATTTTCTTATGTTGTTATGTTTCTGCACTTCGAGTTATTTTTAACGCTTTGAAACATGGAAGACCTGCTTAGGTTGTTAGTGATCATACTCAGTATGCTAGTTAATTGTCATTAGTATGTTTTCAGCCATGTTAGAACCTATGCATGTAAATTGGGCACAAAACAGTGCTGAAATCAGACTCCTGTTACGAAATCAGAAACCCCGATCGATCAGCCGATCGATTGGGGGCCCTCAGTCGATAAGCTGATCGATTGGGGAGCTTGATTCCGCGAACAGTAAGCTTCTGGATCGATCCGCCGATCGATCCATTCACATTCTGTCACGAACAGAAGGTTAAGGGATCGATCAACCGATCAATCGAGGAATTAGCTCTTGCAAACAGAGGGCTTCAGAATCAATCATTGGATCGATTGGCAAGTCTGGATCGATCAGTCGATCGATCTAGAATATTACCCCGTGCATAGTAGCACGCTGAATCATTCAGTGGATTGATCAAATAACTCAATCGATCCGCCGATCGATTGGAAGGCCTGATAACAGCTGGAAACCCCATCATCTCAGCCCTTGATCATATGGGAAGCCTAGATTACCTCCCTTAGCATAGGAATAGCATTCACGATGTAGTTTAAACATAAATTCTAGATCTAATAGCAATTAGCAGAAGAAATTGTATTAGTTAGCAAAAATCTTAAATGTTATCAGTTTTCCGCACATTAAGAATAGCTAGCAACAACATAATGTAACCCCCGGCCTTACAGTTTAGCCAGTATAAGGCGGGGCGTTACAGATGCGGTATTTGCAAAGAATTAAATGGCATATGTTCACTTATCAGAGATCAGATCACCTGGAGGTCATTGGATATTTAGATTTCAATTTTACTAGATGTTTGGATAGAAGGAGGTCCACTTCAATCTATATTTTCATGCTTGATGGTGGGGCTACATCTTGGAAGAGCATCATGCATATGCTAGTAGCCACTTCTACTATAGAGGTAAAGTTGGTAGCATTCTATGAAGTATCTAATCATAGGATTTAGCTGTGGTACTTCATCACAGCATTGTAAATGGTTGATGGCATTGACAGGACACTAAGAATCTATTGTAATAATAAAATCATCAAATTTTATGCCAAGAACAATCGTAGTTTGTAGAAGTCTAAGCATATTGACATCATGTTTCTAGCAGTTAAAGAAAGAGTTCAGTCGTTAGGTCATGGTTGAGCACATCAACATAGATTCCATGTTGACTAATGCATGCACTAAAGGCATGGTATCTAAGGTGTTTCATGCACATGTTGTGGATATGGGAGTCCTTATGAAAGAAGAACTCATCTAGTGGGGATATATATTTATTTTATTGCTCTATTTTGATTAATAAAGATAACCATTTATTTTGATTATTGTACGCACTTAAAGTTTCAAATATGTATGGGTATTTTGTTTGTTTAACACTCTGAATAAAATATGTTATGATTTACTTCTACTATTTAGCATTTGGTGTTTGTATTCTCAACATGAAAGATTTTACAACATTGCTTTAATACCAATTGAAAGATGTTATAAAACATTATGTCATGTGGATTCTAAAAGCCAAATAAGAATTTAAAGAGGAAATACAACAATAAGAGTATAGATTTATTTTCTACGAATCATGGCATAACAAGAAAAAAAAATTTAAAGCAATGACATAGAGACTGATTGTAGCAAAAGTGTCATTGTTGTAGCATCACCTCTTCTCGATCTTGTGCCCCTGAGGAAATGGAAGAAAGAGGAGGAGAAGAAGGTTGGTTTTCTAAGGGGTTTAGGGGATGATAATTCCAAAAAACTCTAGGTCAATGGAGAACCAAAAGCTCTGTCAAGATTATCCCTAAACCCTTAGGGGCCTCCCCTTATATAAGCAACCAATTTGTTATCAGCCCATAAATGATAACGAATCTAGCTAAAGGGTTCTACATATTCAACCCACATTCTATAGTTCGAAACCTAATAAGCTTAAGTTAAATCACTTTAATGGATTTGGTTTGTACTCATATGCATAACTTATAATTAAGCCCATCCATTATAGATAATAACCAATAATCTCTCACTTGGGATATTTGTGAGTTGTATATGAAACACAAGTAAAACTTTAGTTGATATCAAACTTATAGGTACACCCCTATAATAATCTGGTCCATTAACTTTATTGGTATATAACTAAAGAGGTTATAGCTACTGTATATTATTGTAACAAACCCTATCAACTTCAATGTCATTAATGACATTATCAAGATGTGGATGTGTAGAATAAAAATTACATGAAATATGATCAGTACATGTTAATTTTCAATTAGTCCTAAGATGACCTCAAAATAGGTTACATCATATTTGTAAAATACATTATACTAAAATGTAATAGCAAATTATGATCAACTTTATGATTTCAAAAGGAATCTATATATCATATTTACAAATATCAAATGTTAAACAGTAGTAATAAATCATAACATATTTTATTTAGAGTATTAAACAAACAAAATACTAATAAATGTTAGATGAGCTCTTCTTCCATAAGGCTCTCATATCAACAATATGCACATGAAACACCTTAGGCACCAAGCCTTTGGTAAGTGGATCGACCAATATGGAATCTGTGCTGATATGTTCTATCATGACCTCATGACTCTGAACACTTTCTTTAACCCCTAAAACTTGATGTCGATGTGCTTACACTTCGACGAACTACAATTGTTCTTGGTATAATGTTCTATGACTTTATTATTATAATAGATCCTCATTGGGTTGCCAATGCTTTCAATGATCAACAATACTATGATTATGTTCTATAGTCAAATCCCATGATTGGATGTTTCATAGCATGCTACCAACTATACCTCCATAGTACAAGTGAATATTATTGGTGTAGTTAGTATCAATAGTCAAACTTAGATTTTGATGAATAACAATTAGATTAAAGTTAGATGTTGTGTTTTCTAACCTATTTACCAAGTGTACAGGACTGAAAGACTTGATGAGACTTGACACCAGGCTGAAGTCCAGTTAGATTGATAACTGGCATGGGAAGACTAGATAGGCTGATATTTGGCAAGAAGTTAAGTTGAGTCTGCGGGACTTGACAACTGGCTAAAGTCCTGATGGGGCATCTGGCATGAAGAACTTGAGGGTCAACAGTCAAGTAAGTCTGCAATGGTAAGTAAGGTAAGCATTAGAGGAGAGTGATCCAAAGAATAAGCCCTAATGGGGAAATAGGTGTTGGTCCAACTTAGATCCATTTTAGAAGTCTAAGTTGAGAACATAACTAGATCCTGGTATTGGGATGACAAGATTTATGTCATAAATTTATCTTATTTTTAATGTGCTAACTCTATTTTGTAGGGTAATTTTTGGTTCTTGGACTAATGTGTCTTGCAGGGAATTGAAGATGCAAGTTGGCTAGAAAAAGGGTTTCCAGTGCCCTAGAAGGGTCTAGGCGCTCGGACATCCAGGCGCTCTGAGTGGGTCTAGGTGCCTGGATTGGGATGGACCCAGCCACACGTGTAGTCAAGTTGGCGTGCTCAGATTGGCAGACATACATTAGTATCCAGGCACCCAGGAGTGGATAGAGGATACCAGCTAGAGCTTCACCAAGGTACTATCATGTCAGCAATCCATGCGCCCAAGGGTAGTCTAGGCACCCAGAGTTGGATAGACTTTCCATGGATAGAGATTTATTGAGGAATGGTCACATCAACGGTCCAGTTGCCTGGGGATAGTCTAGGTGCCTGGAGGTGGATAAGTTAGCTAAGTCCCAAGATCGGATAGACCTCATTGTAGGTGTCCGAGGGTGTTCCGGGACCCTGGAAAAGATCTATATAAGGGACTTCGACTAGCAGATTCGCATCAACACTTCTATGCGATTCTTTCATCATTCAACTACTCTGACTACGTGCATATTGCTATGCTACTGTTGTTGACTACTCTACTATATCCGACCGTTGTCGACAGATCGACACCAACACATGGGCGCTTTAACTTCTACATCATTGTGTTGGATAACTTAATTTTAGTTATTTACTTTATTGTTTAAAGGAAGTGTAGGTTGTTATACTTACCTTATATTCTCTTTGTATTTGATTACTCTTCTAGGAGTTTACCGATATAGAATTTAGTAGATTGGCCATCGATAGGTCTAAGGAACCTGAGTCTTAGAGTAGGAGTCTCTAAAGGATCCGAACCAAGTAAATCGCCATGTTTTGTTTCTATTTCTTTTCTTTTCGCAGTTAGTTTCCCCCCTCCCCCTCCTTTCCTCTCATGTGCTAATAATCCTACAACTACTAGCGTTAACTAGGAGCTCTTCTAAGATATAGCCTCTGCAGCAAGTATGAAAATATAGCCCAAAGTGCTCCTGCTATCCAAGCATCTAGAAAAATCAGAGTCTGAATATCCAATCACCTCTAGGTGATCTTATCTCTAATACATGAGCATATATCCTTTAGTTGTTTGTAAATATTGTATCACTCTTTTAACCTCTTTCTAGTGTGATAGTCCTGAGTTACTGACATATCTTTTTAACTTCCCCACTATAAATACTATATCTAGTTGAGTACAAATTTCTACATATATGAGACTTCCCACTACTGATGCATATGAGAATTTTTTCATCTCCTTTATTTCAAGTTCAAGCCATAGATACTATTGCAAGCTAAACTTATCACCTCTTGATACAGGTGTATCACTAGGTGTATAGTTCTACATATCATACCTTATAAGGACCTTTTCAATTTAGGTCTATTATGAAAGTCCAAGAGTGCCTCTTGAATGATCACGACATATCTATATGCCTAAAACAAAGGATACTTAACCAAGATATTTCATTTTAAAATTTTCAGATAGAAATGACTTGGTTTAATGCAGTAAGCCCTTATTATTTCTCACAAGAAATATATCATCCATGTATAGAACAAGTATAATAAATTTACTCTAACTGAACTTGACATATATGCACTGATCAACGGAGTTTGATGTGCTTAGACTACATATACTTTTATACACACTTTAACGTACATTCACTTATTTTCTTTGAGTATGTTCTATGCTATTTCACTTCTCCTTATCATATTTTTAGTATAATTATTCTTTTTGTTGGAGATATGCTCTTTGTTTTCTTTGCTAAGGATAGGATGCATTTTTGGAATGAGAACAGAGTTGAGACATGCTTCAGAGCAATCCAGGAAGAAGAGCATATCCTAGCTATGTGATTTCACACGGTAGTGGCTTTGCACCGTGGGCAAACAAGCCCTGGCTATGCCAAAGGGGCACTGTCGTGCCACTCCATTAGAGCGCAATTAAGCCTAGATCATGTGCTTTCATATGGATGTTGGGATGTATACTATAAGCCTAGCTTTTGTATGAACATCTATTTTGAAATATTTTGAAATGAGAATCACCTTGGTCAAATATTTATATTTTATATTTATATATATGTCAATGTAGTTGTCTATTTAATTTATATTGTAGATAACATAGTGTGTGGTGCCACATAGAAGATCATGTTATCAGTTCCTTATAAATTATAAATAGTAGATCACAACCAAGATAGATTGAGACAAACCATTGGAACGGTTGTAGTGTAATTTGGTATTAGTCTGTCTTGACTATAAAATTACACCAGTACACTATGTGTATATTGAGCAGGATCATTTGAGACTGTTCAATTTATACTGACTACATAAAAGAACAGAACCTCAGTTATTATGGATGTGCATCCTCTTAATCCCGATATAATAACAAGCACGTATACTTAGTATTTATTTGTTTAACTTATCAATGGGTGAGATTTATTCGTTAAATCAATAGACCCGATAAGTTGGGAGATAGTATTATTTATATGATGTATTGCTGATTATAGAAGGAATCTGTGTCCTAATTATTTAGGTTATTGATGTCCCCTTGAGGAGTTCATAAGGATTATCATGTAAATCCTGCAGCTGGACTTAGTCCGGCATGATAATAAAGATTGAGTGGTCCTACTCTTGGAATCAGATGTTCATTAATTGAGTTGTCAGTAACTCATTTAATTAATGGATATAATATCTTAAACATAGGGAGATTAACGCACTTATGATAAGAAGGAGCCCATATTGTAATATGGGATTGGTGCGGTAGTTCAATAATAACCCTTTAGTAGTATGAGTTAATATTGATGGACTTGGGTTGGGTGTTCGGGCTGAACACAAGAAGCCCAAGCCCATCAGGAGGCCTAAACTAATTCCTCCTCTAGGTCCCTGTTGTAGCCTCTATATAAAGCCTCGCATCCACCCATCCACAACTTGGTTTGGTTTAACTTAACTTGGTTTGGTTTAACTTAGTTTGGTTTGACTAAGTTAATAAAAAGGGAGATTTTTTCTTAACAGAATTCTGTTATTTTTCTTTCTTTGTAACCGACGGCAAGCCTATAAAAAGGAGTAGGTAGTGGCCCATAAAACCTAATTTCCACAATTCTCTTCTCTCCCTTGTCTAGGGCCGGTGCCCCTCCTTGGTGGCCGGCGCCCCACATCTCCACCTATGGTCGACCACATCTCTTCCTTGTGGCCGGCACCCCTCCTCCTCCACAACAACGGTCGGCGTCCCTCCTCCTCTACAACTAGGGTCAGTGCCCCCCTCCTATTCCTTGGTGGGCAGTGGCTTGAAGAAGAGGAAGAAGTGGAGAAAAGGAAGAAGAGGAGAAGGAAGAAGAGAAGAAGGTGCCCCATCCTAGAACCTCCTTTTGTAGCCGATGGTTTGGAAACCAAGAAGAGAAGGAGGGTGGTTTTGTCTTGGTAGATCGTCGCCCACACGACATCCAAGAAGAGGAGAGGAATATGGAAGAAGATCAAGAGGTCTTTAGCTACAAAGAAAGGGTACAACTAGTTCTTTAATTCCGCTGCATAATTAGTTAGTTTTCTTTGTATTGTTTTTTGGAATACCAACACAAGAGGCCAGCGGTCTTGTACTTCGATCAGGGTATGCTTTAATCATTCAAGAACTTGCTTGATTGATCAAACACATGTTTGATCGAACATGCGGGTTGCTAGGAAAAGTTCTGTTCTTGTACAATTTTTTTTATAAGGAAATTGAAACAGAATGGAATTCCAGCGCCTCAATGGGCATATCAGATTTCTAGAATTGAAGCAAGGTCAGGTCGTGCCAACTATCCAAAGCCAAATCAAGGGGTGGTTGTGCCAATTTACATGACCATGCTTCTCAACCCAAATGGCTTCATACCCTGGCCGTGCCAAAAGGCACTGCCATGCTACCTTTCTAGAACCCCTTCAAGCCTAGGGCATACCTTTTGGCATGGCTGTGACAAGAGTCATGTCGGGGGTCATGCCCTTCTCTATAAAAGGGGAGTTCTTCCCCTTTTGAAAGGGAGGAAGGTTCTCCCTATTGGGAGACCCATCTTGGTCCAGGTTTACACCTCTTTTGTGCCCTGATTGAAGATCTAAAGTTGTATTCTCTATCTCCATTGACTCTAGAAGCATAGGACTAGATCCGATTACCACACGGCACCTTGGATAAGCTTTTCATCCTCTTTTCTTTAGATTGGGTTTTAAGCTTGCAATTTCAATGTCTTTAGATTCATCTCCTCTCGTCATAGAGTAGATCTATTTGTTCTAGGATCAAGGGAATAGTTGTAATATATAATTGATGTATACTCTTTGGATTTGCCAATTTCCTATCCATATGATATGTTTATGCCTTGTATTCATTTGATCTTATGTGTGTATCGTGTTTTTGTGCTTAGATCTCATGTTTGATTGAATGATTGTATTATTTTATCCACCTTGTAAGGGGATACTTAGAGGTAGGACCGAGGAGCCCTAGTGACAAGGGTATCCCTTTAACCAGACTTCTAGGGTATCACCTTGAAAGGGAGGATGATTCTATACAAGGAAGCATTGAAATAGGCTTAATGGGAAGCATTGAAATAGGCTTAATGTGTTATTTCTAGATCTATGTTATCAAGTGTTTTGTTGACTCTAGTGAATGTATGATCGGGGTGTTGGTTGGTCCTAGGAATATCATACTGGTTCCACCGTAAAAAATTTTTGTACAAGTATCGAACCTTTCCAAAATAACCTATTGTGCTCTTTAGAAGTTAAAGTAGGAATCACAAACAGAACTTAACATTATTGATTTCAAATTTAACTTATCTGTTCTTAATGGTTTAGACTTGGATCGCAAGCGGAACTTAACACTATTGATCCAAATCCACCTATAAATTCAATTAAATATTAATTTTCAAAATTGGCTTCCAAGTTAAACATGACGAGGGACTAGGCCTTCTTGGATATGGGAGCAACCACCACTTCCTAGACAAAGTCTTTTAAGGAAAGATAATATTTAATTTCCTTATATAACTCTTGGTTTAACAAAAAAAAATAATCGAATCACAAATTTGAAAAATAAAAAGAAAACACAAACTCGAATTATAATTCAAAAAACTAGAATATAATGTCTCTTGTGTTTGGAATTCTTACAAAGAAAAATAACTAGCATGATGTGGAAAATAATTACTAATTATACATTTTCTTTATATGCTAATAACCTCTAGATCTTCTGTTGTATTCCTCATCTCACCTTGGATGTTTTGTGGGCGACGATCCTCCAAGATGAACACCACCCAAAGACTTCTTCCTCCTTCTCTAAAATCCAGCCACCACCACCACCAAGGAAAAGAGAGCAAAGGGAAAGGAGAGGCAGAGAGGGTCTACCACAAGAGGATCACCAACAAGAGAATAAGAATTGTTATCTCATGAGGCTCCCCTTCCCTACTTTTAAATTACTTGCCCAAGGTAAATAAGGAAAGACTTTTTACAAAAATTAAAATCTTTCTCTTGTTTTTCCTTTTCCCCTTTTATTTTTCCTTTTCATTCCACTTGATTGATTCAATCATCAAATCATTGATTGGATGATTTATTGATTGGCCGTCCCCTTGCTTGGGCACCAAGCAAGGGTGGCCGGCCCCTTAAAAGGAAGGAAATGACCTTGTAAAAAATTTTACAAGCTCTCTTTTAATTTTCTAAAGTAGATGTTAAAAAAGGAATGTTTTAAAAAATTAAAACGAAGTTTTAAAATTTAAAACATCTCTTCTAAAATTTCCTTTTTTAACATGGTTACAAAAAAGGAAAGTTTTAAATTTAAAACTCTCTTTTAAAAAATCATGAGGATGGTTATATAAGGAAAGTTTTAAAACTTTTAAAAACTCTCTTTTAAACCATATGACCTAATTCAAATAAGGAAAGTTTTTTTAAATTTTAAAACCTCTCTTTTAAAACTTGTATCTACAAAGAGAAGATTTTAAAAATTCAAAACACCCCCTCATCTTTGAATTAATGTGGTTGGCCCCTTCTTGCTTGGGCATATAGCAAGGGGCCGACCCCTTAAGAGAAGATGGCGGCCGTCCCTTGGCTTTGTCACCAAGCCTTGGGCCACCCGTCTCTTGGAAACCAAGATGGGCTTTTCTTTGAGTGGATTTGAGGCATTAATGAGGCTACGACAGAGACCTAGAGGAGAAATTAGTTTTGGCCTTCTGATGAGCTTGAGTATCCCGTGTTCGCCCCGAACACACAACTAAAGTTCATCAATAATAACTCATTTCATTAGAGAGTTATTATTGCACAACCGCACCAATCTCAAATTACATTATGGGCTCCTTCTTATCATGAGTGTGTTAGTCTCCCTGTGTTTAAGATATCGAATGTCCATTAATTTAATGAGTTACTGACAACTCATTTAATTAATATCTAGCTTCGAGAGTAGTACCACTCAACTTCATCGTCTTGTCAGACTAAGTCCTCCTGCAGGGTTTAACATGACAATCCGTATGAGCTCCTCTTGGGGACATTCTCAACCTAGATAGCTAGGACACATATTCCTTCTATAATCAACAACACACACTATAAGTCATATCATTTTCCAACTTATCGAGCCTATTGATTTATCGAGCTAAATCTCACCCTTTGATAAGTTAAAGAAATAAATATTAAATATATGTGCTTGTTATTATATTAGGATTAAGAGCACACACTTCCATAATAACTAAAGTCTAGTTCTTTTATTAAGTCAGTATAAAAAGAACTTACCTTAAATGGTCCTACTCAATACACTTAGAGTGTACTAGTGTAATTTATTAGTCAAGATAAACTAATACCTAATTACACTATAACTATTCCAATGGTTTATTCCTTTCCATCTTAGTCATGAACAACTATTTATAATTTATAAAGAACTGATAACATGATCTTCTGTGTGTGACACCACACACCATGTTATTTACAATATAAATTAATTGAACAACTACACTTAACAAATAAATGTAGGCATTTGACCAATGTGATTCTTTTATTTCTAAAATAAATGTTTACAAAAGCTAGACTTTTAGTATACACTCTAACAATCTCCCACATATACTAAAAGACAAAGATGTCATATCTGTTGGCATACATCTGATTCTCATCTCCTCCACATGCCAATCAAAAGCTTTCACCGGAAGGGCCTTAGTGAAAGAATCTGCCAGGTTATCTGCTGATGCATTCTTGGCGACGACAGCTTCTCCTCGCTTAACGATATCTCGTATCAGGTGGTACTTGCGCTCTATATGTTTACTCGCTTTATGGGCTCGTGGTTACTTCGAGTTTGCAACTGTACCGCTATTATCACAATAAATTGTGATGATTTTGGGCAAACCAGGAATCACATCCAAGTCTATTAGGAAGTTCCTGAGCCATACAGCTTCTTTAGCTGCCTCAGAGGCTGTCACATACTCAGCTTCCATGGTTGAGTCAGAGACGTATTTCTGCTTGACACTCCTCCATGCAATGGCTCCACCTCCTAAAGTAAACACATAGCCTGATGTAGACTTACTATTATGCCTATCTGATTGGAAATATGAACCTGTATTACCCACAGGGAGAAAATCGTCTGCTAGGTAAATTAGCATATAATCTCAAGTCCTTCTCAGGTACTTTAATATATGCTTTACAGCAGTCTAATGTCCTTGTCCAGGGTTACTCTGATATCTGCTAACCATGCCCATGGTAAAATAGATATCTGGTCTCATACACAGCATTGCATACATTAGGCTTCCCACATTGGGAAAATTTAAAATAGAGCTTGTAAAATTTTATAAGAGATTTTCTTCTTTCCTTATAAAATTTTTACAAAAGAATATCCTTCCTTTTAAGTGGCCGTCCACCCTTGCTTGGTGCCCAAGCAAGTGCTCGGCCAATCAAAGATCATCCAATCATTGATTTGGTGATGGATTCAATCAAGAGGAAAGGAAAGGAAAAATAAAAAGGGAAAAGGAAAACAAGAGGAAGATTTTATTTTTTGTAAAAAGTCTTTCCTTATTTGCCTTGGGCAAGTAATATAAAAGAAGGGGAGAGGAGGCCTCATGAGAAAACAATTCTTATTCTCTTGGTGGAGACTCTTCTTGTGGCCGGCCCTCTCCTCTCTTCCTTTTCCTTTGCTCTCTTGTTCCCTAAAGGTGGTGGTGGCCGAAACATAGAGAAGGAGAAGAAGGCTATTGGGTGGTGTTCATCTTGGAGGATCGTTGACCACATGACGTCCAAGGCGAGGCGAGGAATACGGCAGAAGATCTCGAGATCATTAGCATACAAAGAAAAGGTATAACTAGTAATTTTCTTATGCATCATGCTAGTTATTTTTCTTTGTTAGAATTCCAAACACAAGAGGCAATAGATTCTAGATTTTCGGATTTGTTACTCGAGTTTGTGTTTTTGTTTTTTTGAATTTGTGATTCGATTATTTTTTTTGGTTAAACCTAGAGTTATATAAGGAAATTAAATATTAGCTTTCCTTAAAAGGCTTTGTCTAGGAAGTGGTGGTTGCTCCCATATCCAAGAAGGCCTAGTGCCTCGCCATGTTAAACCTAGAAGCCAATTTTGAAAATTAATATTTAATTAAATTTATAACATAGGTGGATTTGGATCAATAGTGTTAAGTTCCGCTTGCAATCCAAGTCTAAACCATTAAGAACATATAAGTTAAATTTGGAATCAATAATGTTAAGTTCCATTTGCAATTCCTAATTTAACTTCTAAAGAACACAATAGGTTATTTAGGAAAGGTTCGACAGTTGTACAAAATTTTTGTACAGTGGAACCGATACGATATTCCTTGGACTAACCAGCAATTGGTATTAGAGCTAGAGTTTGCCTCTGTGTGTTTTGGTTTTCAAATTAATTATGCACATGTCATACATAATTTAGACAGGATAATAGTAGGATGTGATAACTTTGTGGTTGTAGGCTCCAACTATTATGGCATTTAGATATTGTGTGTGATTGGACTCTTTGACATGTCAAGGGCATTATTTTGTGTGTGCATGATTGTATGTATTAAATACAGCAGAAGCTGTATTAGTTTTAGAATTTTACTTTTTTTGTTCGATCTAGATTAGGTGTACATTCCTTTATGGAATATAGGATCGATATATGTAAAATTCTATTTTTTGTCGCAGATCGTATCTTTGCGAGGCGTGGTGCTATTGGAGGGCCAAAGACCTAGCGGGATAAGAAGCAAGATAGATGCGACAACTCGACTTGATGGCAGTGGCTAAAGATGGCAGCAACTAGGGTTGGAGCATACTAAAGATAGTGATGGAAAATGCCATAATAGTTGGAAAATTAATTTCTAAATTTATTGCTTTTATTTACTGTGATGTTTATGTGCATGTGATGAATGCTAGTATAGGTTAAAATTTCTCACTTTAAATAATTAAGTGGGAGAGGGATTTTAAATAAATTCCATGAACTCCATTACTGGTTTGTAAGTGATGCAACAAGCTTGTGTGTTGGCTCTGAGTGCCTCCCTCCACAACGGATGGGTTTGTTGCGGATCACTAGATCAAAATTTCTTTATGGATGGTTATAGGAAATTATTTAGGAGCGTGTGATCTTCTCCAACTGAAGGGACACAATCCTATTTAATGGACTAAGTATCAAGTAATGGTATACACTTAGACATATTCAATAGTATCCTCCCCAACGGAGTCACTACTATTATTTTGTGTGACCAAAGAAAAACTAACTATTAATTTTATTTGTCATAAAGTTAGGATGACAAGATAATAAAATTAAAGGGTTACACCCTCCTCTTACAAATGTTGAATTTCTATACGTCCACACTAACGTGGCATGCAATATTCACGGTGTTTTGAGGTGTTGGTAGATTAAATAGTATTGTTTGAGGAATCAATATTATTCTAAATTTAGAGTGTAACGCCCGCCCTCCCTGCTAACCCTA
This sequence comes from Zingiber officinale, assembly GCF_018446385.1. Taxonomy (NCBI): domain Eukaryota; kingdom Viridiplantae; phylum Streptophyta; class Magnoliopsida; order Zingiberales; family Zingiberaceae; genus Zingiber; species Zingiber officinale. The sequence continues at coordinate 70,312,558 of NC_055988.1, read as the reverse complement.
AGGGACGGGGCTACGATACTCTATGTACAAATAACAGCGGAAGACTTAAAATAATTTTCTTAGTTTAATAAAAACTTTTCTTTTGTTTTCCTTTTCATCAAATCCGAACTACACTATCATGGCCTCAATAACATGATAATAAATTTAGTAGAAACATAACATCAAGTCACACATACGGTACTACAATTCAAGATACCAAAGCGTAGTTCTTTAAAAGTTTTTAAAGCAGGTTCTTATTTGGTTGCCTAGCCACCGCCACACACATCTTCATGCCTCTCCTGCTGCTCCTCTAGCTCATCCAGCTTTTTCCTTTATCTGTGGTACAAGGACAGTAAGCTGTGAGCACTCATGGCTCAGTAAGTTCCTTTCCTACTCACTAAAACCGAAAATCATAGTATAATCAAAGAATGTCTCAACATGGCATCATTTCAACTAGTCATGACATAATGTAACATACTCTTTTAAGCATATCATGCAACATGAAGAAATCATAACTAGTCATGGCATATCATAGCGTAAAGCATAGCATGAAGCATAATATAATCGTATGTAGTCATGGCATATCATCATACAGAGTCATGGCATATCATACACATGGACATATCATGGAACATAACATAATCATATCTAACCATGGCATATCATAAATCATCATAAGGTATATGCAATATGATTTTGAAAAACATGTATCCGAAAAACATGTGTATGTATCATGACCTTTAAAACCATTTCTTCTTACATATATACTTGAACATAATCTCAACTTAAAGGGGATCCCGGCTATATACCACTTACATATTGCGCGTAACCTATGTAGGTCCAAGGTAGCAAGTCTTGAACCCTACAAGGCAAACATACTAGGCCCGAGTCTTACTCCATCGACCTAGGGGCACTTAATTAGGAGCCCATCCCTAACGAGGCCCGAGTCTTATTCCATTGACCCCGGGGCGCTTATGGAGCCCACCCTTGTTACAAGCCATATAAAGTAAAGTACATGTCATACTTATACATATCATACATCATAAAAGCATGCATCACTTAGGCACACATCATATCATAAAAGTATGCATCACTTAGGCATACATCATGTCATAAAAGTATGCATCACTTAGGCATACATCATATCATAAAGGTATGCATCACTTAGGCATACATCATGTCATAAAGTATGCATCACTTAGGTATACATCATATCATAAAGGTATGCATCACTTAGGCATACATCATGTCATAAAGTATACATCACTTAGGCATACATCATATCATGGCAATATGCATCACTTAGGCATAGATAAAAAAAACATGCATATCTTAAGCATAAAGCATATCATCAAGCATGCATCATTTAACCACATAGCATATCATGAAAGCATGCATATTTTAAGCACTAAACATAGCATCAAAGCATGCATAGTTTAACCACATAGCATATCATGAAAGCATGCATATTTTAAGCACTAACATAGCATCAAAGCATGCATAATTTAACCACATATCATAACATAAGCATGCATAATTTAACCACATAGCATATCATGAAAGCATGCATATTTTAAGCACTAAACATAGCATCAAAGCATGCATAATTTAACCACATAGCATATCATGAAAGCATGCATATTTTAAGCTCATATCATATCGTAGAAATTCTCATCTTGTATAGCCCACAAGCATACATGTCTAAGCATAAAAGTATATCATATGCTCATCCAATCATAAGGAACAATGTAACATGATTAATTTGGGTACTACGCTTCCTAATCCCTTGGGTTCTCATCATGGCCGAAACCCTCTCACGTGCCCATTTAGGTTTTAAACAACATCCAAGCATGTAGAACCTAATTCATCCACATATCATTCTCATAGGAAGTATTATAAACAAGATTTACTTGGACTCTAAGTTCTCCAAGTCCTTAAACCTCATTTGGCCCAACCTTAACAAGTGTGAAACAAGGTTCTAAATGACATAATGTATGGAAACCTTAACCATATTTATAGCATTAATTTCAAGGAATATGGTAAGTACAATTGAGCTAGTTCCTAAATTCTTTGAGCCCTTAAAGTTATGTCATGGCCGAAATTTACAAGTTCTCATTTAGGTTTTCAAGCAAGCATACAAGCATGTGAACTTACTCTACCATCATGTATAAATCTATAAATGGCATCATACAAGTGATCATGGCCGAAACTTCACTTAGCATCAATTTAGGTCACTAACAACATATAGCATATGAATTTTTAGCTTTCTACATTTCATATTTCATGGAGAGTGACATGAGCATGTTCAATGTAAATTCTAGGATTTCTAAGGCATGTATCCCTTCATGGCCAAGACTTCAAGGTGTCCATTTGAATCATAGTTAAATATATAAGCATGTGAACACAATCAACATGTTATCTCAATTTCATAAGAAGCATCTTTAACACATGAGATCTAAATTTTAGGGTTTCTAGGTCTTTAAACCCTACATGGCCGAACCTCATCAAGCATGGAATTTGTTCAAATGGCATAAAAGCATAGAAAGTCATAACACATTTCATAACATATATAAGAGTCAAGCACTATAAACATACATTTAAATTGTGTCTTAGGTTTCCTAGGTTTTTCCTTTCTTTATCTCATAGCATGTTTTGGCCGAAATCTTCCAAGTCTTTAAACTAGGTTTTAGGTGGCCTAAAGTATGCAAAAACCTAAACAAGTTTCATGGCAAAAATATCAAAGAAACTATACATATAAGTTTGGTTCACAAACAAGCTAGGACCTTTGTGTTCATAATTATCATATATCATGCAACCAATTTTCCTATACTCTAATTAAGCATGGGAGCATTAAACAACTTTCATATCTTATTGTCATGGAGGTTTTGAGCATGTAAAAAAATCTGTTTAGATATTCTAACCCATCCACCTTACCATGGCCGAAACATTAAAGGTGGTGTTCATAAGTTTCTATCCACATACAAGCATGCAACTCTTTAAGGAACTCTATATTCTATCATATAAACATGGTGAGTTTAATTTCCAAGTCTTCCTAACCCTAAATCCTTCCTTGGCCGAAACTTGTGAGGGGGGTACTTTTGGTTCCAAGTAACCTTCAAGTATAAAGAACAATAATGGATCCCTTAACCATTTGTTTAGAGGGTTTTGTGCAAGTTAGGTAAACAAATAAATTCCCTAGCCTTTATAAAGCCTTTTTGGCCGAAACTCTAGGGTTAGATGCATCCCTAATCCAACATCATATAAATATAAAAATATGAGAGAAAACCTTCTTACAAAGCATAGAAAAGTTATCATGAATCAAGGCTTATTTTAAACATTCCTAGGATCACAAGTCCTTCCTTTGGCCGAAGTTTTCACAACTTTGTTCTATGTTTTAAAATCCTCATAAAATCCAAAAACACATCAAAATCCCTTGTACCACAAGTGAGGGGAAGCTTACATCCTTTTCTCTTGTGGTTCTAAAGTGTGGTGATGGAAGAAGAGGTCTCTTCTTCTTATTCTCCCCCTTTGATTTCCCTTGGTAGCCTTCCTTGTATTCTAGGAGGAACCTTGTTTTTGGGGGCCGAAAATGGAGGAGAGGGGGCTGAGGTTCTCGGTGATGGAGAGGAGAGAATGAGAGAAATGGGAGAAAAATAACATCTTCTCTTTACATACTCTCTTTTATGTTAAGGGGAAAGAGGTAGCAAAATTGGTTTTTGCTTTCGTTCTCCCTTAGCCCTTTTTTTTCATTTTTCTTTTTATTCTATTTATTTATTTGTTCTCATCATTCATGATGAAACAAGGGGGAATGAATCCCCTTAATTTCCTTCTTTAAGTCACGGCAAAAAGAAGAGGGAGAGGGAGAGAAAAGAAGGAAGGCAAGTTGCCTTTCTCTTGCTCTTTTCTTGTTTTCTTTTGGCTAGCTTTTACTCTCACCCTTATCATGAGTTTCCCTCCTTTGCTATCAATATATTATTCCTATCCCAACTGGTTATTACCCATTAATCCTATCATTTACATTCATGAGAGGTTCAAGGTTAAATCCTTGACCACTCCCTACTTTTATTTCTTTTTTATTTCTTTTTGGTTCAACATTCTACTAATATTTTTCTAAGGCAAATTCATCATTCTCATATTTATCTTAAAAACTTAGTGGGTGTTACAGTACCCCGTACCTAATAAAAAGTTCATCCTCGAACTTTAAAATAGCTCTGGGTACTTTTGTTTCATATCGTCCTCGCGTTCCCAGGTGTCTTCTTCGAATCGTTGATTCCGCCACAGAACCTTTACTAAGGGTATTTCTTTGTTCCTTAACCTCTTGACTTCTCGGTCCAAGATCTGAATAGGTCAACTTTCGTAACTTAGGTCCTCTTGAACCTGTATCGACTGTGGCTCAATTACTTGATCTGTGCTGGGAGTACACTTCTTGAGCATCGATACATGGAACACATTCTGAATGGCGGCCATATCTGGAGGTAGTTCTAGTCTGTATGCGACTTGGCCCACTCTTTCCAAAATCCGGTACGGTCCTACGTATCGTGGGCTTAACTTGCTCCTCTTTCTGAACCTCATTATCCCTTTCATGGGGGATACCTTAAGGAATACCAAATCTCCGATGTTGAATTCTAGCGGCCTGCGCCGTTTATCGGCATAATTCTTCTGTCGACTCTGAGCAGTTTCTATTCATTGGCGAATCTTCTGTATAGCTCGGGTGGTGTCATCAATAAGTTCCGTTCGGAACCCCATTTCCTTCTTTTCACCACTTTCATACCAGCATATAGGGGATCTACACTTCCTCTCATAAAGAGCTTCGTAAGGTGCCATTTTAATAGTAGCTTGGTAACTATTATTGTAGGCGAATTCTGACAGGTATAAATATCAACACCTGCTTCCCTTGAAGTCCAGGGCACAAGCTCTTAACATATCTTCTAATATTTGGTTCACTCTTTCAGTTTGCCCATCGGTCTGAGGGTGGAAAGTTGTACTAAATAACAACTTCGTGCCGAGGGTCTTCTGAACGCACTCCCAAAAGTGTGAAACAAAGCGACCATCTCTATCAGAAATAATGGTCTTAGGATTACCATGTAGCCGAATGATTTCCTTAACATATAACTGAGCTAGTTGTTCAGTTGAATAAGTCAGTTTTATCGCCAAAAAGTGTGCAGACTTCGTCAATCTGTCTACAATCACCCATATAGCGTCATATCCGTTTGTCGTCCTGGGAAGACCCGAAATGAAATCCATAGAAATTTCTTCCCATTTCCATTCTGGAATTTGGACAGGCTGTAGTAATCCTCCCGGTCTCTGGTGTTCAGCTTTTACCCTTTGGCAGGTCAGGCAAGTACTGACATACTGAGCCACTTCTCTTTTCATACCAGACGACCAAAATTTCTTTTTCAGGTCCTGGTACATCTTAGTGGAGCCTGGGTGTATTACATAGGGCGTTGTATGAGCTTCTTCTAGTATTTTCCTTTGCAACTCTGGGTCCTTTGGAATGCATAACCGATCCCTAAGGTATAATATCCCGTTGTCCGCGATACGGAACCCGTCATTCTTTCCTTCCAAAGTCTCTTGTTTGATTCTCTGGAGGTTTTGGTCACTAGTTTGTTTTTCCAGTATACTCTCAAATAATGTCGGTGTTATGGTGAGGGTAGAAAGTTGCCCGGACATAGTTTCGACCCAAGGATACGAAACACGTCTCGGTTCCTCAATGGATTCCCATATTGGTTCGTTTCCAGCATTATGTAAAACTTTAGCATATTGATTGAACTTAGGTAGCTGACCTGAGACGATGGCAGAGGTGTTCGCCACATCATCCTGAGCGAGAGAGTAGACTCTGGCATTGGTCATAGTAGGAGGGGCCTCCAATCTTCCTTGGCTGATTGAAGTCCCTTCTATGGCAGTATGCATCTGGTGAAGCTGTGCAGGGGTACTCCTATTCTGGCTGTTCTGCGGAGGTAGTGCCTGAGACTGAGTAGGGCAATTTCTTGCCAAATGTCCTTCCTTTCCGCAGTTGTAGCACTTTCTGGTACTTAGGAGACATACTCCAGAATGCATCTTTCCACATGTGGCACACTGAGGGTACTTGGTTTGCTTATTGGCCGGACCACCTTTTGTGTTGTTCCACTGTTTCCTCTTTCCACCTGAGTTTGCTTTCCAGCCGGTTCTGGTATTGTGCGATTATTGTCCTCCGGTCAGTGCTTGGTTCTTGCCCTTGTTCATTGCTTTCTGGTAGTGCTCAGTAATCAGGGCACTGCTGACTAGTTCTTCTGCAGTTTGCGGTCTATTAACTCCGCCGGCTATGTTCAGAGCTATCTCGGGTCGGAGCATCTTTAACATTAACCGAACCCTTTCTTTTTCAGTACGGATCAGTTCTGGGCACAGACGTGCTAGGCGGTTGAACTTCTTGATGGCTTCGTTAACTGACAGATCACCTTGCTGGAACTCAGTGAACTCGTCATAGTGCTTGTTGGTCACTTGCATATGAAAGAATTCTTCTATGAACTCTGTCTCAAAATCCGTCCACTGCATCTGGTTTATTTGTCTTTTCGCTTTTACTCGGTCCCACCACCTCCGAGCATCTCCGGTAAGGCAGAACGACGCGCATTTGACCTTCTCGTGTTCAGGCCAGTCCAGTAGTTCTATTATGCTCTCCACGGTCTTGAGCTAGGCTTGCGCATCCCATGGTTCGCAGTTTTCCGAGAATGCTTCCGGCTTAAGCCTTTGCCACTATATCAGATAGGGCTCTTGTCGGATCATCGGAGTAGGAGCTGCCGGGGGCACTGGCGCGGCTGTAGGTATAACCGATAGTGTATTCTGATTTGCCGGTGGGGTAATCGGGTTGCCTTGCTGACCCATTAAGGTAGTGATAAGCTGCTGTTGCTCTGCAATCTGATGCTGGAGGTCTGCGACTACCTGTGTCAGGTCTGGTGGAGTCACTGTCCCCTATGTTCGGGCATTGTGTGTCCTAACCATGTTTATCTATATAATAACAAATAGACTAGTATAAGTGGTTATCGTGTTTTTTTAGCCAATCTAACATACTATTTTGTTTCTATCTATTTGTTCTGGTATTATTCCTAACCTACTAATATGTAATCCTAATCTAAATTATAACTAAAAGCATAGAATAAAGCATCAAACATAAGCAAGCAAAACATGAAACTAAAGCATAAGCAACATAAGGAAAAATAAAGAATAGAGTGACAAACAATATAACATAAGGAAATAAAGCATAAGCAATGTAGCAAAGAAAATAAAGCATAGGCAATATAACAAGGAAGAAAAAAATAAAGCATAAGTCATATAACATGAAAATTAAGCATAAACATTTAACAAGAAAATTAAACATAAGCATTCTTACTTGGAGCGGCAGGTCGGAGGCTTGATGTGTGTGTAGTGAGCTGGCAAAAACTTTGGCTCTGATACCAACCTGTAACGCCCTCCCTCCCTGCTAACCCTAAGGGACGGGGCTACGATACTCTATGTACAAATAACAGCGGAAGACTTAAAATAATTTTCTTAGTTTAATAAAAACTTTTCTTTTGTTTTCCTTTTCATCAAATCCGAACTACACTATCATGGCCTCAATAACATGATAATAAATTTAGTAGAAACATAACGTTAAGTCACACATACGGTACTACAATTCAAGATACCAAAGCGTAGTTCTTTAAAAGTTTTTAAAGCAGGTTCTTATTTGGTTGCCTAGCCATCGCCACACACATCTTCATGCCTCTCCTGCTGCTCCTCTAGCTCATCCAGCTTTTTCCTTTATTTGTGGTACAAGGACAGTAAGCTGTGAGCACTCATGTCTCAGTAAGTTCCTTTCCTACTCACTAAAATCGAAAATCATAGTATAATCTAAGAATGTCTCAACATGGCATCATTTCAACTAGTCATGACATAATGTAACATACTCTATTAAGCATATCATGCAACATGAAGAAATCATAACTAGTCATGACATATCAAAGCGTAAAGCATAGCATGAAGCATAACATAATCGTATCTAGTCATGGCATATCACCATAAGGAGTCATGGCATATCATACACATGGACATATCATGGAACATAACATAATCATATCTAACCATGGCATATCATAAATCATCATAAGGTATATGCAATATGATTTTGAAAAACATGTATCCGAAAAACATGTGTATGTATCAAGACCTTTAAAACCATTTCTTCTTACATATATACTTGAACATAATCTCAACTTAAAGGGGATCCCGGCTATGTACCACTTACATATTGCACGCAACCTATGTAGGTCCAAGGTAGCAAGTCTTGAACCCTACAAGGCAAACATACTAGGCCCGAGTCTTACTTCATCGACCTAGGGGCACTTAGGATCCCATCCCTAACGAGGCCCGAGTCTTATTCCATCGACCCCGGGGCGCTTATGGAGCCCACCCTTGGTACAAGCCATATAAAGTAAAGTACATGTCATACTTATACATATCATACATTATAAAAGCATGCATCACTTAGGCACACATCATATCATAAAAGTATGCATCACTTAGGCATACATCATGTCATAAAAGTATGCATCACTTAGGCATACATCATATCATAAAGGTATGCATCACTTAGGCATACATCATGTCATAAAGTATGCATCACTTAGGCATACATCATATCATAAAGGTATGCATCACTTAGGCATACTGTAGGACCGTTGGGCCGGCTAGAAGGGGGGTTGAATAGCCCTGAATTAAACACAATCCGTTCTCGAACAATTAAGCTAACACTTGAAAAATAGATTAAGCAAAAAGTAAAGTATAAAAAAAAGGCACCGGATTTGACTTGGTTACAACCGGGGAGGTTGTTAATCCAAGGAAGATGATTGCACTAAGAACTCCTTCAGGCGGAGAAGCCTCGTTTACAGCAGTGTAGTCACAAAAAAAAGGAAGCTAATCAAAACAGTGGAAGCACACAAGTGTTATTTACAATTTCTGAACTGATTGAAAGCTTCTGGACCAAGGCTATATTTATAGCCTTGGTCGGGGCGCCTGGAAGGGTTCCGAGCGCCCTGGGGGGGATAAAATTTATCCCCCAACGTTTGGATCGAGATAATTCTCGATCTGGTCAAAATTACTGTTCCGGGCGCCCGGAAGGGTTCGAGCGCCTCAGGGGCCGCCAGGCGCCCGACCGAAAGTCAACACTTGACTTTTATCCGGACCGCTTCCGTTCAGTCCGCCCGGTCCGGTTCTTCCGCTCCGGATCCGCTTGATTGGTGATCTCGACATCCGGAATAGGGCTCACCGAACCCATCTTCCGGTCTTCTCGGCGTGCTTCCTCCCTTCCGTCCTCGGAATTGCCGCGTGTCCCTTCTCGTCCACCAGTACTCATCCGCAGACTTCGTCCCTCGATCGCACCCTGTGCCGCCTTCGCTTCGCGTCTCTTGCTCCCGAGCAATCTTCCGCTCCGTTCGTCGGAACCATCGCGCACTTCCTTCTCGTCCGCGGTGTACTCGTCCCCTGACGGACGCAGCCCATCCTTCTCGCTAGCTGCGTCTTCCACTCGAGTACCTATGCTCCTAAGCTCCTGCACACTTAGACACAAGGTTAGAAACAAACAGGACCTAACTTAACTTGTTGATAACACCAAAACAACCTTGGGGTTCCAACAATCTCCCCCTTTTTGGTGTGATCAACCCAAGTTAAGCTAGGGCTAAAAATAGACATTAAATAACATTAAGTAAATTAACTTAATTTTTAATTTAAGTGCAAAAAGATAGAGAAAAGATAAAAATCAAATTAAATCTATCTACCTCCCCCTAGACTTATACTTTCCCTTCTCCCCCTTTGATCACAAAAAATGGGGTTCCAAAAAAAACAATCTAAGGGTTAAATACTTAAAAAATTTCTAAGTTTTTAAGAAATTTAGAAAATTTTTCTAAGTCATTTAAGCTGAGATTTTTTGTTTAGAAAGATTCTTAACTTACAAAATGATTTTTGAGAATATAAAAAATTCTAAGTAAATTTCTAATTTGAAATAAAATGTTTTGAATAACCTTTTTCAAGCATTAATTAATTCTTGTATTAATGCTTTATTAGTAAGTTAATTAAACATTTATTTCAATATTTTGGCTTCCAGGTCGTGGCGAGGCACTAGGCCTTCTTGGTTATTGGAGCAACAACCACTTCCTTAGACAAGGCCTCATAAAGAAATTATTTGTTTAATTCTCTCACTTAAAGCGCTAATTTTAATTATAAAATTAATTTAAGCATGATTTAGGAACCCAATACAGGTTCCAACCTACTGGATTAACTAAAAGGTTTTTAGGGACATGTTTTATTGAGATGTTCCTGATTTGTCCCGGGTGATATTTAAAGTACCAATTTAAATTATTAAATCTTCTAAAATTGGTTTTAGATGAACATGCATAGTTCTGTAAGTTATCTATTTGAATTTTCAAATTTTGATTTTCTAATTCCAATTTTTCATTTTTCAATTTTAATTTATCTAATTCTTCTAAGAGACAAGACTTAGCTAGAATTACTTTTAAATTTTTATTTTCACTTTCTAATTTGCAGCAGTCTTTTGTTAAAAGTTTAACGAACTTAAACATTTTATCGGGAGGAAGAGATCGTACCTGACTTACCTTGTCGATCTCGTTGTCCGTTTCTCCCCCTGAGCTTTCTTCCGACGTGTCTCCCCTTCATCGATGCTCTCGATGCTCATTTCGAAGAGCTTGAATCGTAGTCGCCGTCTTGATGGCTCGCCATCGTCTCGAGTCCGAGAATGCTTGACTTCCGATTGGGACGACGTATCGTCCGTCGCTTCGACGGGCCTTCGTTTACGGATAGGCTTTCTCTCTCCTTGTCTTTGTTCTTTAGCTCGCGAGTTGTCCTTGCGTGCCCTTCTTCGTCTTGCAGGTAGCGGATCATCCTTTTCTTCTTGCCCTGCGGATGGTTAGCAGATCTAGATTTACAAAGTTTCTTGAATCTTCTTACCATCATTACCATTTCCTCGTCGTCGAGAGAGGATTCCGACTCAGGTTCGTCTCTCGAAGCTTTGAGGGCGACGTTGTTCTTGGGCTCCTTCATCCCTGCACATCTTGACTCATGGACTTCAAATGTTGAAAAAAAATCTTCTAATGAAATTTTTTCTAAGTCCTTAGAAATGTAAAAGGCATCTACTAGGGATGTCCATTTTGAATTTCTCGGAAATGAATTTAACGCGTACCTGAGCGAATCTCGGTTACTTACCTCTTCTCCGAGATTCGTGAGTCCGGTGATTATTTCTTTAATTCTGGAGTGCAGATGTGCGACTGTCTCGTCTTCCCCAAGTCGCAGGTTTGTGAGCTGATTCCGAAGCAGATCTCTTCTGGCGAGCTTGGCTTCGGACGTCCCTTCGTGCAGCTCGAGGAACTTTTCCCAAAGTTCCTTTGCCGAGTTGTATTTACCGATCCTGTTGAATTCTTGAGGTGGAAGTACGCTTAGCAGATGGTACTCTGCTTTGCCGTTCGCCACGAAGTCAGCCTGCTCCTTTTTTGTCCATTTATCTATTTCCTTGTCCTCTGGAGCTTCAAAGCCAAATTTCATCGTTAAAAATAGTTCAATATCGGTTTTAAGAAATACCTGCATCAGTTTTTTCCATGTGGTGAAATCCCCTTCGTATTTCGGCGGGTGGATGCTTGGTCCGGCCATTTCGTTGCTTCGTTCGGCGGTTAGTCCTCCTGAAGCGCCTCGGCTCTGATACCACTTGTAGGACCGTTGGGCCGGCTAGAAGGGGGGGGGGGTTGAATAGCCCTGAATTAAACGCAACCCTTTCTCGAACAATTAAGCTAACACTTGAAAAATAGATTAAGAAGAAAATAAAGCATAAAAACAAGGCACCGGATTTGACTTGGTTACAACCGGGAAGGTTGTTAATCCAAGGACGATGATTGCACTAAGAACTCCTTCAGGCGGAGAAGCCTCGTTTACAGCAGTGTAGGCACAAAAAGAAGGAAGCTAATCAAAGCAGTAGAAGCACACAAGTGTTGTTTACAATTTCTGAACTGATTGAAAGCTTCTGGACCAAGGCTATATTTATAGCCTTGGTCGGGGCGCCTGGAAGGGTTCCGGCGCCACTGGGGATAAATTTATCCCCAACGTTGGATCGAGATAATTCTCGATCTGGTCAACACTCCGCGCAGAAGGGTTCCGGCGCCGAGGGTCGGGCGCCCGCCGTCGGTCCGCGCCCGGACCCGAAAGTCAACACAGTTGACTTTTTATCGGACCACTGTTCATCCGCTTCTCGGTCCGTTCTTCCTCTCCGGATCCGCTTGATTGGTGATCTCGACATCCGGAATAGGGCTCACCGAACCCATCTTCCGGTCTTCCTCCGTGCTCCCGTCCTTGTCCCTTCTCATCCGCGGTCCTTCTCATCCACCAGCGTACTCATCCGCGACTTGTCCTCGATCGCACCCCATGCCGAGCCGCTAGTCGTCTCTTGTTCCCGAGCAATCTTCCCTCCGTCTTCTGAACCATCGCACTTCCTCGTCGCCGCCCGGTGCTTCTACGCTGGCTTCTGTCCTGCGCCGGACTGTTTGTTCCTTCTCGCTAGCTGCGTCTTCCGCTCGAGTACCTGTGCTCCTAAGCTCCTGCACACTTAGACACAAGGTTAGAAACAAACAGGACCTAACTTAACTTGTTGATCACACCAAAACAACCTTGGGGTTCCAACACATACATCATGTCATAAAGTATACATCACTTAGGCATACATCATATCATGGCAATATGCATCACTTAGGTATAGATCATAAAAACATGCATATCTTAAGCATAAAGCATATCATCAAGCATGCATCATTTAACCACACAGCATATCATGAAAGCATGCATATTTTAAGCACTAAACATAGCATCAAAGCATGCATAGTTTAACCACATAGCATATCATGAAAGCATGCATATTTTAAGCACTAACATAGCATCAAAACATGCATAATTTAACCACATATCATAACATAAGCATGCATAATTTAACCACATAGCATATCATGAAAGCATGCATATTTTAAGCACTAAACATAGCATCAAAGCATGCATAATTTAACCACATAGCATATCATGAAAGCATGCATATTTTAAGCTCATATCATATCGTAGAAATTCTCAATCTTGTATAGCCCACAAGTATACATGTCTAAGCATAAAAGTATATCATGTGCTCATCCAATCATAAGGAACAATGTAGCATGATTAATTTGGGTACTAAGATTCCTAATCCCTTGGGTTCTCATCATGGCCGAAACCCTCTCACGTGCCCATTTAGGTTTCAAACAACATCCAAGCATGTAGAACCTAATTCATCCACATATCATTCTCATAGGAAGTATTATAAACAAGATTTACTTGGAATCTAAGTTCTCCAAGTCCTTAAACCTCATTTGGCCCAACCTTAACAAGTGTAAAACAAGGTTCTAAATGACATAATGTATGGAAACCTTAACCATATTTATAGCATTTATTTCAAGGAATATGGTAAGTACAATTGAGCTAGTTCCTAAATTCTTTGAGCCCTTAAAGTTATGTCATGGCCGAAACTTACAAGTTCTCATTTAGGTTTTCAAGCAAGCATACAAGCATGTGAACTTACTCTACCATCATGTATAAATCTATAAATGGCGTCATACAAGTGATCATGGCCGAAACTTCACTTAGCATCAATTTAGGTCACTAACAACATATAGCATATGAATTTTTAGCTTTCTACATTTCATATTTCATGGAGAGTGACATGAGCATGTTCAATGTAAGTTCTAGGGTTTCTAAGGCATGTATCCCTTCATGGCCGAGACTTCAAGGTGTCCATTTGAATCATAGTTAAATATATAAGCATGTGAACACAATCAACATGTTATCTCAATTTCATAAGAAGTATCTTTAACACATGAGGTCTAAATTTTAGGGTTTCTATGTCTTTAAACCCTACATGGCCGAACCTCATCAAGCATGGAATTTGTTCAAATGGCATAAAAGCATAGAAAGTCATAACACATTTCATTACATGTATAAGAGTCAAGCACTATAAGCATACATTTAAATTGTGTCTTAGGTTTCCTAGGTTTTTCCTTTCTTTATCTCATAGCATGTTTTGGCCGAAATCTTCCAAGTCTTTAAACTAGGTTTTAGGTGGCCTAAAGTATGGAAAACCTAAACAAGTTTCATAGCAAAAATATCAAAGAAACTATACATATAAGTTTGGTTCACAAACAAGCTAGGACCTTTGTGTTCATAATTATCATATATCATGCAACCAATTTTCCTATACTCTAATTAAGCATGGGAGCATTAAACAACTTTCATATCTTATTGTCATGGAGGTTTTGAGCATGTAAAAAAATCTGTTAAGATATTCTAAGCCATCCGCCTTACCATGGCCGAAACATTAATGGTGGTGTTCATAAGTTTCTATCCACATACAAGCATGCAACTCTTTAAGGAACTCTATATTCTATCATATAAACATGGTGAGTTTAATTTCCAAGTCTTCCTAACCTTAAATCCTTCCTTGGCCGAAACTTGTGAGGGGGTACTTTTGATTCCAAGTAACCTTCAAGTATAAAGAACAATAATGGATCCCTTAACCATTTGTTTAGAGGGTTTTGTGCAAGTTAGGTAAAGAAATAAATTCCCTAGCCTTTATAAAACCTTTTTGGCCGAAACTCTAGGGTTAGATGCATCCCTAATCCAACATCACATAAATATAAAAATATGAGAGAAAACCTTCTTACAAAGCATAGAAAAGTTATCATGAATCAAGGCTTATTTTAAACATTCCTAGGATCACAAGTCCTTCCTTTGGCCGAATTTTTCACAACTTTGTTCTATGTTTTAAAATCCTCATAAAATCCAAAAACACATTAAAATCCCTTGTACCACTGGTGAGGGGAAGCTTACATCCTTTTCGCTTGTGGTTCTAAAGTGTGGTGATGGAAGAAGAGGTCTCTTCTTCTTGTTCTCCTCCTTTGATTTCCCTTGGTAGCCTTCCTTGTATTCTAGGAGGAACCTTGTTTTTGGGGGCCGAAAATGGAGGAGAGGGGGCTGAGGTTCTCGGTGATGGAGAGGAGAGAATGAGAGAAATGAGAGAAAAATAACATCTTCTCTTTACATACTCTCTTTTATGTTAAGGGGAAAGAGGTAGCAAAATTGGTTTTTGCTTTCCTTCTCCCTTAGCCCTTTTTTTTCATTTTTATTTTTATTTTATTTATTTATTTGTTCTCATCATTCATGATGAAACAAGTGGGAATGAATCCCCTTAATTTCCTTCTTTAAGTCACGGCAAAAAGAAGAGGGAGAGGGAGAGAAAAGAAGGAAGGCAAGTTGCCTTTCTCTTGCTTTTTTCTTGTTTTCTTTTGGCTAGCTTTTACTCTCACCCTTATCATGAGTTTCCCTCCATTGCTATCAATATATTATTCCTATCCCAACTGGTTATTACCCATTAATCCTATCATTTACATTCATGAGAGGTTCAAGGTTCAATCCTTGACCACTCCCTACTTTTATTTCTTTTTTATTTCTTTTTGGTTCAACATTCTACTAATATTTTTCTAAGGCAAATTCATCATTCTCATATTTATCTTTAAAACTTAGTGGGTGTTACATAGAGTCCCGACCAAAATTTATTTTGTGATTCTTAGGATGACTTTCAACCCACTAGCCATTATTCTGAAAGAGAATAGACTTACTGGTCCCAACTATATAGATTGGAAAAGAAACCAGGATATTGTCTTAACTGTTGAAAGCTATAAGTTTGTACTGTCAAAGGTATGCCCAGATACACCTAATGGTGACTCTGCCCCAGAGGAGATTGAGTATCATAAGAAATGGGTAAAAGCAGATAAGATGGCACGGTGTTACATTTTGGCTTCAATGTCAAATGTATTGCAACATCAGCATCAAGATTTACCAACTACTTATGATATAATGAATAATCTCAAAGAACTCTTTGGGCACTAGAGTCGGACTGCTAGGTAAGAGGCAATGAGAATGTTAATGACAACCACCATGTCTGAGGGGACACCCGTAAGGGATCATATCCTCAAAATGATGGCTTATCTGAATGAAATACAAGTTCTTGGAGGAGAAATCGATGGGGAAACCCAGGTCGATATAATTCTCCAAACGCTACCGAAGTTTTGAGGAGCGATTACAACAATAACATGAATAAAAGGGAGGTAGACGGAACTTACGTGTAGTGTATATTTCATCACGGTTCTCAAATTCACTATGCTAAAATGGTTCTACTTCTAAGTCGAAGGCAAGAAGAAGAAGAAACAGGTCTTTTCAACAAAGAAGGTGAATAAACCTGTCAGGACAAAATAGAATGAAGAAATGAGAAAGCGCTTCATCTGCAAGCAGTCAGGACATTGGATGGCGGACTGTCCTCGTAGGAATCAGAACAATAAAGGTATATCTCATGCTCTAGTAGTTGAAACATTTTTAGCAATGTTATCTACCAGCACCTGGTGTTTAAATACGGGAGTCACTGATCATGTTTGTAATTCTTTGTAGGGGTTCCAGGAAACCCGACGACTATTTGAAGGAGAGATAACCGTCTACATGGACAATGCTACTAAGGTGGCAGCTGTTGCAGTGAGAGACGTCTACTTATCTTTTGATAGAAATAGAAGTTTGGTTTTAAGAAATTGTGTTTATGTACCCAGTTTTAAAAAGAATTTAATTTCAGTTTCTAAACTATATTTGGATGGATATTCTGTTTCTTTTAGTAACAATGTGGTTATAAAGAGAAATAAGGTTATTATCTGTTCTGGTGCATTGATGGGCAGTTTATATTCTTTAAATCCAATTTCTCCCACAATGCAAAATATGGAAATTAATAACACATCTTCTAACTCTAATAAGAGAAAAGAACCTTCGGAAATGAACCAAACATATCTTTGGCATCTAAGGCTTGGTAATATTAACTTAAGTAGGATTTAAAGGCTTGTATCCGATGGACTCTTGGGTTCATTAGAGTTGGAAAACTTTCCAACCTATGAATCTTGCTTGAAAGGTAAAATGACCAAGAGACCTTTTAAGGCCAAGGGGTATAGAGCCAAATATGTGTTAGAACTGGTTCATTCTGATTTGTGTGGTCCTATGTCTATCCAGGAAAGAGGTGGTTATGAATATTTTGTCTCCTTTATAGACGATTATTCAAGATACGGATACATTTACTTGATGCACCACAAGTCTGAATGCTTTGATAAGTTCAAAGAATATAGGGATGATGTTCAGAAACGTCTTGGTAAAAGTATCAAGACACTATGGTCTGGTGAAAATACCTCTTTGGAGAGTTTAGGAATTACTTATTAGAAGTGGATTCAATCCCAATCTACACCGTACACCCCAATGTAATGTTTGGTGGAACGGAATAGGACTCTTATGGAAATGGTTAGATCAATGATGAGTTATTGAATTACAAATTGTTGGGATATGCTTTAGAAACAAGAATGTACATTTCGAATATGGTATCTTCTAAGTTCCTCCTACTCCCATTGAATTATGGAATGGGCATAAGCCTAGTATATCCGGATATGGGTAGTCCAGCACATGAGGGAGACTTGACAAGTTGGAAGTTTGTCTGTTTGTGGGATATCCTAAGGGAATGAAAGGTGGTTTATTTTATAATCCTAAAAATCAGAAGATCATTGTTAGCATCAATGCTCGATTTTTAGAAGATGATTATGTAATGAACCATAAGCCCATGAGTAAAATTGTTCTAGAAGAGATAAGAGAGGACACGTCTATTTTAGTACCAACAGTATAAGATGAAGTACCACAAGAGACTGCAACATGTGTCACACATAATACACAACCAGAGGCAGTGTCTCGTCGTAGTGGGAGGGTTGTTAGGCAACCTGAAAGATTCATGTTTTTGGAAGAGTCTTTGGACTTGATCCCGGGTAAACATAAACCTGATCCCCGGACATATGACGAAACACTCTAAGATATAGTGCAGCATCTTGGCAAAAAGTGATGAATTATGAAATAGAATCCATGTATTCTAATAAGGTTTGGGAGCTTGTCGAACCACCTGATGGTGTACGAGCCGTTGGATGCAAGTGGATCTACAAAAGGAATAGAGGGATAGACGGAAAGGTAGAAACCTTCAAAGCAAGGCTTGTTGCGAAAGGGTATACTCGGAAAGAGGGAATCGATTATGAGGAGACTTTTTCGTTAGTAGGTATGCTTAAGTCTATCCGGATACTCTTATCCATTGCCGCTCATATGGATTATGAGATTTGGCGGATGGATGTCAAGATAGCTTTTCTTAATGGAAGTCTTGAAGAAAACATCCATATGTAACAACCAGAGGGATTCATTGAAAAAGGTAAAGAGCATCTAGTATGCAAGCTGAATCAGTCCATTTATGGACTGAAGCAGGTTTCAAGATCTTGGAATATCCGGTTTAACGAAGTAATCCAGTCATATGGAGTTATTCAGTGTCCAGATGAGTCTTGTGTATACAAGAAGTGTAATGAAAATGTGGTGGTATTTCTTATACTATATGTAGATGACATTTTGTTAATTGACAACAATGTCAAAGTGTTATCGGACGTAAGGGTAAGGTTGTCCAAACAATTTGATATGAAGGACTTAGGAAAATGTGCACACATTCTTGGGATGAAAGTCATAAGGGATCGCAAGAAAAGGATGTTGTGTCTATCTCAAGATTCATATATAGATACAATCCTTGTTCATTTTAGCATGCAAAACTCCAAGAAAGGTTTCTTACCTTTTAGACATGGAGTAGCTTTATCTAAAGAGATGTCTCTGAAGACATCAAAAGAGATAGAGGACATGAAGGCAGTTCCTTATGCTTCGGTTGTGGGAAACCTAATGTATGCAATGCTGTGTACGAGACATGATATTTGTTTTGTCATGGGCATGGTTAGCAGATATCAGAGTAACCCTAGACAAGGACATTGGACTGCTGTAAAGCATATATTGAAGTACCTGAGAAGGACTTGAGATTATATGCTAGTTTACCAAGCAGACGATTTGCTCCCTGTTGGTTACACGGATTCAGACTTCCAATCAGATAGGGACAACAGTAAGTCTACATCAGGCTATGTGTTTACATTAGGAAGTAGAGCCATTGCATGGAGGAGTGTTAAGCAGAAATACGTTTCAGACTCAACTATGGAAGTTGAGTATGTGACAGCCTCTGAGGCAGCCAAAGAAGTTGTATGGCTCACGAACTTCCTAATGGACTTGGATGTGATTCCTGGTTTGACCAAAATCATTACAATTTATTGTGATAATAGCGGTGCAGTTGCAAACTCGAAGGAACCATGAGCCTATAAGGCAAGTAAACATATAGAGCGCAAGGACCACCTGATACGAGACATCATCAAGCGAGGAGAAGTTGTCGTCGCTAAGATTGCATCAGCAGATAACCTGGCAGATCCTTTCACTAAGGCCCTTCTAGTGAAAGCTTTTGATCAGCATGTGAAAGGAATGGGAATCAGATGTATGGCAGCAGATATGGCAGCTTAGTCTTTTAATATAAGTGGGAGATTGTTAGAGTGTATACTAAAAGCCTAGCTTTTATAAACATTTATTTATGAAATAAAAGAATCACATTGGTCAAATGTATACATTTTATTTGTTAAGTGTAGTTGTTCAATTAATTTATATTGTAGATAACATGGTGTGTGGTGTCACACATAGGGCAGAGTATTCGGTCAAAACCGAACTGACCGAACCGAATAGATTGAAAATCGAATAAATCGATTTTTTTTTCAACCAACCGAATCGACCGAATTCTCTACAAAAACCAAACCGACCGAACCAATAAAAGATCGGTTAATTCGGTTTTTGACCAAATTAACCGAATTTTAAAATTTTATTTGATTTTAATTAAAAAAAGAAGAGATATTATTTTATTTATTATATTTTTAAATAATAATAAATTAATAAATATTTTTATTCAGTTTAATTGGTTTAATCGGTTTAACCGAATTACAAAACTTAAAACCAAAATTGAACCGAATTTAAAAAAAAATGAAAACTGAATTAACCGAACTGAATTCCTAAATTCGGTCGGGTCGATTCGGTTAATTCGGTTTTACTGAATTTTTGCTCACCCCTAGTCACACATAGAAGATCATGTTATCAGCTCTTTATAAATTATAAACAGTTGCTCAAGACTAAGATGGAAAGGAACAAACTATTGGAAGAGTCGTAGTGTAGTTAGGTATTAGTTTATCTTGACTAATAAATTGCACTAGTACACTCTAAGTGTATTGAGTAGGATTATTTTAGGTAAGTTCTTTTTATACTGAATTAATAAAAGAACTAGACCTTAGTTATTATGGAAGTGTGTGCTCTTAATCTTAATATAATAACAAGCACATATATTTAGTATTTATGTATTTAACTTATCAAAAGGTGAGATTTAGCTCGATAAATCAATAGGCCCAATAAGTTGGGAAATGATATTACTTATAGTGTGTGTTGTTGATTATAGAAGGAAACTTTGTCCTAGTTATCTATGTTGAGAATGTCCCTAAGAGGAGCTCATAAGGATTGTCATGTTAAACCCTATAGGTGGACATAGTCCAACATGACAATAAAGTTGAGTGGTACTACTCTTGGAGCTAGATATTAATTAAGTGAAGTTGTCAGTGACTTACTTAATTAATGGGCATTCGTTATCTTAAACACAGGGAGACTAACACACTAATGATAAGAAGGAGCCCATAAATGTAATTTGGGATTGGTGCGGTAGTACAACAGTAACTCTCTAGTGGAATGAGTTATTGTTGATGAACTTGAGTTGTGTGTTCGGGGCGAACACGGGATACTCAAGCTCATTGAAGGCAAAAACTAATTTCTCCTTTAGGTCCCTATCGTAGCCTCATTAAAGCCTCAAGTCCATCCAAATATAAGCCCATCTTGGTGTCCAAGAAGAGGGTCGGTCTAATGCTTCGTGTGTAACGCCCGCCCTCCCTGCTAACCCTAAGGGACGGGGCTACGATACTCTATGTACAAATTTTTCTTTTTAAAACAGTGGAAGACTTAAAATAATTCTCTTAGTTTAATAAAAACTTTTCTTTTGTTTTCCCTTTCATCAAATCCGAACTACACTATCATGGCCTCAATAACATGATATCAAAATTAGTAGAAACATAACATCAAGTCACACATACGGTACTACAATTCATGATACCAAAGTATAGTTCTTTAAAAGTTTTTTAAAGCAGGTTCTTATTTGGTTGCCTAGCCACTGCCACACACATCTCCTTGCCTCTCCTGCTGCTCCTCTAGCTCATCCAGCTTTTTCCTTTATCTGTGGTACAAGGACAGTAAGCTATGAGCACTCATGGCTCAGTAAGTTCCTTTCCTACTCACTAAAACCGAAAATCATAGTATAATCAAAGAATGTCTCAACATGGCATCATTTCAACTAGTCATGACATAATGTAACATACTCTTTTAAGCATATCATGCAACATGAAGAAATCATAACTAGTCATGGCATATCATAGCGTAAAGCATAGCATGAAGCATAACATATTCGTATCTAATCATGGAATATCGTACACATGGACATATCATGGAACATAACATAATCATATCTAACCATGGCATATCATAAATCATCATAAGGTATATGCAATATGATTTTGAAAAAACATGTATCCGAAAAACATGTGTATGTCTCATGATCTTTAAAACCCTTTCTTCTTACATATATATTTGAACATAATCTCAACTTAAAGGGGATCCCGGCTATGTACCACTTACATATTGCGCGCAACCTATGTAGGTCCAAGGTAGCAAGTCTTGACCCCTACAAGGCAAACATACTAGGCCCGAGTCGTACTCCATCGACCTAGGGGCACTTAGGAGCCCATCCCTAACGAGGCCCGAGTCTTATTCCATCGACCCCGGGGCGCTTATGGAACCCACCCTTGGAACAAGCCATATAAAGTAAAGTACATGTCATACTTATACATATCATACATCATAAAAGCATGCATCACTTAAGCACACATCATATCATAAAAGTATGCATCACTTAGACATACATCATGTCATAAAAGTATGCATCACTTAGGCATACATCATATCATAAAGGTATGCATCACTTAGGCATACACCATGTCATAAAGATATGCATCACTTAGGCATACATCATACCATAAAAGTATGCATCACTTAGGCATACATCATATCATAACAATATGCATCACTTAGGCATAGATCATAAAAACATGCATATCTTAAGCATAAAGCATATCATCAAGCATGCATAATTTAACCACATAGCATATCATGAAAGCATGCATATTTTAAGCACTAAACATAGCATCAAAGCATGCACAATTTAACCACATATCATAACATAAGCATGCATATTTTCAGCTCATATCATATCATCAAAGCATGTAAAATTTACCCACATATCATAACATAAAGCATGCATATTTTGAACTCATAACATATCGTAGAAATTCTCATCTTGTATAGCTCACAAACATACATGTCTAAGCATAAAAGTGTATCATGTGCTCATCCAATCATAAGGAACAATGTAACATGATTAATTTGGGTACTAAGCTTCCAAATCCCTTGGATTCTTATCTTGGCCGAAACCCGCTTAGGTGCCAATTTAGGTTTTAAACAACATCCAAGCATGTAGAACCTAATTCATCCACATATCATTTTCATAGGAAGTATTATAAACAAGATTTACTTGGACTCTAAGTTCTCCAAGTCCTTAAACCTCATTTGGCCGAACCTTAACAAGTGTGAAACAAGGTTCTAAATGACATAAAGCATGGAAACCTTAACCATATTTATAGCATTTGTTTCAAGGAATATGGTAAGCACAATTGAGTTAGTTCCTAAATCCTCTAAGCCCTTAAAATTATGTCATGGCTGAAACTTACAAGTACTCATTTAGGTTTTCAAGCAAGCATACAAGCATGTGAACTTACTCTAACATCATGTATAAATTTATAAATGGCATCATACAAGTGGTCATGGCCGACACTTCCCTCAGCACCAATTTATGTCACTAACAACATATAGCATGTGATTTTTTTTTTTTTTAGCTTTCTACATTTCATATTTCATGGAGAGTGACATGAGCATGTTCAATGTAAGTTCTAGGGTTTCTAAGGCATGTATCCGTTCATGGCCGAGACTTTAAGGTGTCCATTTGAATCATAGTTAAATATATAAGCATGTGAACACAATCAACATGTTATCTCAATTTCATAAGAAGCATCTTTAACACATGAGGTCTAAATTTTAAGGTTTCTAGGTCTTTAAACCCTACATGGCCGAATCTCATCAAGCATGGAATTTGTTCAAATGGCATAAAAGCATAGAAAGTCATAACACATTTCATAACATGTATAAAAGTCAAGCACTATAAGCATACATTTAAATTGTGTGTTAGGTTTCCTAGGTTTTTCCATTCTTTATCTCATAACATATGTTTGGCCGAAACCTTCCAAGTCTTTAAACTAGGTTTTAGGTGGCCTAAAGTATGGAAAAACCTAAGCAAGTTTTATGGAAAAAATATCAAAGAACTATACATATAAGTTTGGTTCACAAACAAGCTAGGACCCTTGTGGTCATAATTATCATATATCATGCAACCAATTTTCCTATACTCTAATTAAGCATGGGACCATGAAACAACTTTCATATCTTATTGTCATGGAGGTTTTGAGCATGTAAAAAAAAATCTGTTTAAGCTATTCTAAACCATCCACCTTACCATGGCCGAAACATTAAAAGTGATGTTCATGAGTTTCTATCAACATACAAGCATGCAACTCTTTAAGAAACTCTATATTCTATCATATAAACATGGTGAGTTTAAATTCAAAGTCTTCCTAACCCTAAACCCTTCCTTGGCCGAAACTTGTGAGTGGGGTGCTTTTTGTTCCAAGTAACCTTCAAGTATGAAAACAATAATGGATCCTTAACCATTTATTTAGAGGGTTTTGTGCAAGTTAGGTAAACAAATAAATTCCCTAGCCCTTATAAAACCTTTTTGGCCGAAACCCTAGGGTTAGGTACATCTCTAATCCAGCATCACATATATATAAAAATATGAGAGAAAACCTTCTTACAAAGCATAGAAAAATTATCATGAATCAAGGCTTATATTAAACATTCCTAGGATCAACAAGTCCTTTCTTCGGCCGAATTTTCACAACTTTGTTTTTAGGTTTTAAAATCCTCATAAAATCCAAAAACACATTAAAACCACTTGTACCACAGGTGAGGGGATACTTACATCCTTTTCGCTTGTGGTTCTAAAGTGTGGTGATGGAAGAAAGGGTCTCTTCTTCTTATTCTCTTCCTTTGATTTCCCTTGGTAGCCTTCCTTGTATCCTAGGAGGAACCTTGTTTTGGGGGCCGAAAATGGAGGAGAGGGGGCTGAGGCTCTCGGTGGTGGAGAGGAGAGAATGAGAGAAATGAGAGAAAAATCAAATCTTCTCTTTACATGCTCCCTTTTATGTTAAGGGGGAAGAGGTAGCAAAATTGGTTTTTGCTTTCCTTCTCCCTTAGCATTTTTTTTTTCATTTTATTTTTATTTTATTTATTTATTTATTCTCATCATTCATGATGAAACAAGGGGGAATGAATCCCCTTAATTGTCCTCTTTAAGTCACGGCAAAGGGAGAGGAAGAGGGAGAGAAAAGATGGAAGGCAAGTTGCCTTTCTCTTGCTCTTTTCTTGCTTTCTTTTGGCTATCTTTTACTCTCATCCTTATCATGAGTTTCCCTCCTTTGCTATCAATATATCATTCCTATCCCAACTGGTTATTACCCATCAATCCTATCATTTACATCATGAGAGGTTCAAGGTTCAATCCTTGACCACTCCCAATTTTTATTTCTTTTTATTTCTTTTTGGTTCAACATTCTACTAATATTTTTCTAAGGAAAATTCATCATTCTCATATTTATCTTAAAAGCTTAGTGGGTGTTACAGTACCCCGTACCTCATAAAAAGTTCGTCCTCGAACTTTAAAATAGCTCCAGGTACTTTTGTTTCATATCGTCCTCGCGTTCCCAGGTGGCTTCTTCAAATCGTTGATTTCGCCATAGAACCTTTACTAAGGATATTTCTTTGTTCCTTAACCTCTTGACTTCTCGGTCCAAGATCTGAATAGGTCTACTTTAGTAACTTAGGTCCTCTTGAACCTGTACCGACTGTGGCTCAATTACTTGATCTGTGCTAGGAGTACACTTCTTGAGCATCGATACATGGAACACATTGTGAATAGCTGCCATGTCTGGAGGTAGTTCTAGTCTGTATGCGACTTGGCCCACTCTTTCTAAAATCCGGTACGGTCCTACGTATCGTGGGCTTAACTTGCTCCTCTTTCCGAACCTCATTATCCCTTTCATGGGGGATACCTTAAGGAATACCAAATCTCCGATGTTGAATTCTAGCGGCCTGCGCCGTTTATCGGCATAATTCTTCTGCCGACTCTTAGCAGTTTCTATTCGTTGGCGGATCTTCTGTATAACTCGGGTGGTGTCATCAATAAGTTCCGTTCGGAGCCCCATTTCCTTCTTTTCACCACTTTCATACCAGCATATAGGGGATCTACACTTCCTCCCATACAGAGCTTCGTAAGGTGCCATTCTAATAGTAGCTTGGTAACTATTATTTTAGGCGAATTCTGCCAGGTATAAATATCCGCACCAGCTTCCCTTGAAGTCCAGGGCACAAGCTCTTAACATATCTTCTAATATTTGGTTCACTCTTTCAGTTTGCCCATCGGTCTGAGGGTGGAAAGCTGTACTAAATAACAACTTCGTGCCGAGGGTCTTCTGAACGCACTCCCAAAAGTGTGAAACAAAATGACCGTCTCTATCAGAAATAATGGTCTTAGGAATACCATGTAGCCGAATGATTTCCTTAACATATAACTGAGTTAGTTGTTCAGTTGAATAAGTCATTTTGATCGCCAAAAAGTGTGCGGACTTCGTCAATCTGTCCACAATCACCCATATAGCGTCATATCCGTTTGTCGTCCTGGGAAGACCGGAAATGAAATCCATAGAGATTTCTTCCCATTTCCATTCTGGAATTTGGACAGGCTGTAGTAATCCGCCCGGTCTCTTGTGTTCGGTTTTTACCCTTTGGCAGGTCAGGCAAGTACTGACATACTGAGCCACTTCTCTTTTCATAACAGACCACCAAAATTTCTTTTTCAGGTCCTGGTACATCTTAGTGGAGCCCGGGTGTATTACATAGGGTGTTGTATGAGCTTCTTCCAATATTTTCCTTCGCAACTCTGGGTCCTCTGGAATGCATAACCGATCCCTGAGGTATAATATCCCATTGTCCCCGATACGGAACCCGTCATTCTTTCCTTCCAAAGTCTCTTGTTTGATTCTCTGGAGGTTTTGGTCACTGGTTTGCTTTTCCAGTATACTCTCAAATAACGTCGGTGTTATGGTGAGGGTAGAAAGTCGCCCGGACATAGTTTCGACCCAAGGATACGAAACACGTCTCGGTTCCTAGATGGATTCCCATATTGGTTCGTTTCCAGCATTAAGTAAAACTTTAGCATATTGATTGAAATTAGGTAGCTGACTGTTACACTCCGCAAGTGTACGGAAATGTCGCAAGTAATATAAAAGATTATCGTATCCACAGGGACTGGAATAAGCACTAGAAATGTCTCAATGCGTATTAGCTAAACAACTATCCAATTGTTTCAAATGCAAAGTGAAGGTAAACAAATCTAATATTAAAGATCAACAAACAAGAGTTTAGTGTTTTGGGTTATGATAAAGGGAGATTCTAGGAGTTTCGGTTTCTTTGTAAGATTTCTTGAATGTAAATGGTTCACCAATTCTTATCCCTCAATTGCCAAACACTTGTAGAAAGTTGTCGGTTATCTCTTGCAATAGATAATCAGCTAAGGACTGAGAAATGTATCTAAATATGATCAATTAGACGTGAACCTACGTTGTCCTTACACAGAAGCGCACCTATTACTATGCCTTCCTCGGATATCAACATAGAAGCCCACAACTTATTAACCTATCAAGATACAAGAAACTAATCACAAGATCCATCCTACTCTCTTGAATATTCCTATTTCCTCTTCAAGATTATCTCTCAAACGTCCTTACACGGGCTTGCACCTATCACGTGGATCCCTCGGATGATCGAGTGAGAGTTTATCTTTACAAAGTCCACAAGAAATCCAAACAATCAATCAAGAATGAGAATTATGCACAAATCACCATTAATCATTCAAGATCTAATTGATACAAGCAAGACAATGTCATTGAAACAAGAAAATGGCAAATCCATAAGAGATTACATCAATCCATCATACAAATACTCCCTTAATCCTAGAATACAAGATCTACTCCATGAATCGAGGAAGAATACCCGAAGAAATAAAGATTACAAGCATTTCTTAAATCCCCAATTCAAGAAACCAAGAAAAGGGAGAAAGAGAAAACTTATCTACGAAGAAGCCTTGTCTTCGGATCCAATCCTCGCTCCGGAGTCGAGAACTCCCCTCGAATCACCCAGAAATCCTCCCAAGAATGTGAGGAAACCACAAATCTTGCCTTCTCCCAAAGGGAGAGATCCCTTCAATTCATGAAGGAGGGTTTAAATAGAGGAGGAAATCGGGCGCCACACGGCCATGACACGGCAGTGTGATTCACACACCATGTCCAGTTCCCTTCTGCTCTGCACGCAACTGCAGTGTGACTCACGAGCCTAGCTCTCTTCTCTTTTAAGCAACCAAGCACGGGTGTAGATCCACACCAGGACCCTTGTTCTCGGAAATGCTACACGGCGTGTGGTGCACACGCCACCACCGCGGTCTCGAAACCTCACAGCAGTGTAGATCCACACGGCCATGTAAGGCATCTGCTCGATTTCTTCAAATCAAGACACGCCGTGTGAGATTCACGAACCATGTCCTCTTCCTTCAAGACTACCGACCGAGTATGGTACCTTCGCACGATGCTCTCTCCTTCAATTCTTTCCAAGCTTGCGACGCACAATCTTCACCAATTTCAACTCCTGTGTACGAAAAATGCACAAAAGCATATCTCCGAACCAAAAGAGTAAATATGCTAAAGGAAAGTTGGAAGTATAAAATGCATAGATCAAGCATGCTCAAAGTATGTAAATATGCGTAAAAACATGCATAAAAGAGTATATAATCTACGCACATCACACCCCCATACTTAAACCTTTGCTTGTCCTCAAGCAAAATGCTGCAGTCTAAATTCATATGTTCTACAACACATTCATAAAACCTAGTGCACTTTCCTAACTCTATCAAAAAGTTTCATTAACAAGCGTGATCATGGAAACAAGTAAAGTATGGTTCAAGCATAAGAATCTTGTGCACAGTGTAAAAGTAACTCAACACCCTTCAAGTTTCAATCCATGTCCTAGTCAAGTTGTCATCAAATTTGAATTCCTAGTGTTTCCAGTGAAAGACAAGTAACCAGTGATAGGCACTTACTCACCATTCACTTGGTTCATATTTCTCAACTAACCCAAGGTCTCAAAGGTGTGCTCAATCTCAAGGGAAGCTAAGCAGTCATTTCTCCAGTAACCTAACTCGGTCTCAAAGGGGTGACTTGCTAGATTCCACTCATGACAACTGTTTTTTATATCCCTTATTTATTTATTTTTTTTTAATAAGTGTTTGCTTTGTGCAAAACTTATTCAGAAATGTACTTTTAGCACACATGTTGGGATATTTTGATTTTTCCAAACGAGCTTTAATGATTTGAGTCATCCAATAACCAAAATGAAAGTTGAGAAATCACCATGGAAACCAAGTACTAAGCAAACAAGATGAATCATGACTATTTCAATGACATTAACTATTCAAGCATCAAGCACAAGTGTAGTGAAGATAAAATCCTTAAGGTTGAACCAAAACTAAAACTCATCACCATAAGATTCTTAACTTATTAATGCTTCCCAAGATAGAGAAAAGAAGTACATAAAGCTTACTACTAGCATCATTTACAACATCATGAATCTAGATAATGAACGTGCTAACATTTTATCTTGAAGACAAGAAAGCATATAAGTGAAGTTTTGATGTTCTCAAGATGTATGCCACAAAAAATCAAAACAAAATGCAAAGACATAAGCAAAAACAAAAACAAACAAAGCAAATCAAATGCATCTAATGCATCCCCCCAGACATAAACTTTTCATTGTCCCAATGAAAACTAAAAATAATGTGGAGGAGATTTTAAGAGAAGTTACCAAGTGATGAGCTCCAAATGGTTGACATTCATGTTTTTAAAAATACTCCTCCAATACTCACATTCCTCCACAACTTTGAATTCTACAACAATAAGATAGACAAGAAAAATTAAATAGAGGATACATGTTTATTATAAAGAGAGAACTGAAGACATAAAAGAAAATAAGGAAAATGAACTTGGGTTGCCTCCCAAGAAGCGCTTGTTTAAGGTCATTAGCTCGACCACCTCATTAGATTCATCGAAATCTCGCTCTTGGAGGGGTAAGATATTTTAGAACCCTCCTACCAAGGGCTCTTATTATGGAGAGAGCTTTCATCAAAAGAGCTACAAAGTAAAGTATAACTCTCTCCATCTTCGTCTTCTTGGAAATTTTTTCAGGTGTTCGAAGACGGTTCAGATTGAGCTACCAATTATTGGTCCATGTGAAATCTGCACATCCAAAAGAAAAACAAATCTCCCACAAACATGTTATATAGTATAGAGATAGAACCATATCAAGATAAGATGAATAAGTAATAAAAACTGAATTACATCCAACAAAGTCAATTATAGGTACCTCCATAAAGTTTTCCAAAAGATCACAAGAAATACTAACCTCACTTTGCTGAGAAATACCTGAAATTTCTAAACATGTAGATGTGACTTCCTCTGAATCAAATGATGGTTCTGGCTCTAGCTCAGGTGTTGATGATATCAATGATGGTGATTCTTTAGACTCTGCTAGCTCTGCATAAGTCCCTACACATTGTTCCACAACATGATCAATTCTTAAAACCTCTAAGGGTTGTGTTGACAAAGGTGGTGATCCTTGAGATGCTGCTTCCACAACACAGCTCCCTACACATTCTTCCATATCATCATCATCAACACATACATCAAAAAATAAACTAACATCTATGTCCTTAATAGGAGAATCAATAACAAGAGGATCAATAACTTCACTTGCAGTTTTAAGTTGATCTACCACATCACATTCATCATCTGAAAATTCAATATCACTATAACACCCTATAAAATTTTTAGGTAGATCTGAAAACTTATTTACCACTGCATTATCAATAAAATCCTCATCTGAAAAATCCTCATCTTCATATACATTCAAAAATATGCACTCAACCATATTAGTGTCACAGGATTTGCCGAAGTCTTTATTTTCATTGACCCCCACTAACCTTTGTGGAAAAGGAACCCTTAGTGAAGGTCTTGGGAAAGACTGAACTTCCTTTTTCCCAAATTCCCTTTGAGCTTTTGGAGGAGGTCCAACTTGCTTATCTAGTGTTGGTGTGATTAATCGTTGAGGGAAAGGTACTTGTGGCCTTTGGGAACTTCCTAGAGAAATGGAACTGAGTTCTTGTGATCTTCTATTATTCTTCTCCTCAATTCTAAACATGTCATTCTTCAGAAGTCCTTCATGATTTTTGCCACTTCTCAACCCAACATCATCACACTTTTCATTAGATCTTGACTGTGTAGGAGGGGGATCTTCTTTAATCCATTTTGAAATAATACTATCAAGCTTTGCCCCCAAATGTTTGAACTCCTCACTCTGTGACTTGTGAATTTCAACATTTTTAGGTGGTTGAATTTCATTTTGTTTGACAGGCTCTCTTACATTTATGTCTTGCACTTTTTGAATATCTGAGGAAAATTCCATCCAACTTTTGTTCGACCATTCATGGAGGTTCAATGTCACTTGATCAATTAATGAATAAGCTTCATCTACACTTTTGTCCATAAAAGAACCTCCAGCTGATGAATCCAATAAACTCTTTTCTGAGAAAGAAATTCTCCCATAGAATATGTGCAAAATCAACCATTTTTCAAAACCATGATGAGGGCACTGTCTTTGAAGACTCTTGAGTCTATCCCATGCTTCAAATAATGATTCTCCATATGCCTGAGCAAAATTTGTTATGCAATTCCTCATATACACTGTTCTACTTGGAGGGAAAAAATGATTCAGAAATTGCTTCTCCAATTGTTCCCAACTTGTGATGCTTTGAGGACAGAGAGAATATAGCCAAGTCCTTGTTTTATCCTTAATACTGAAAGGAAATGCCATCAATCGAACTGCATCTACTGATACTCCTTCACATTTCACCAAATCACAAATCTCTAAAAATGTTTCAAGATGCAGATAAGGACTTTCTGATACTTCTCCTCCAAATTTGTGATCATGTATCATGAAAATTATCTCTGGGTCTAGTTGGAAACTTTCTGCTTCAATTTGAGGTTGCACAATGGGAGATAAAAATCTTGCAGAAAAGGGTATAGAAAAATTTCTCATGGGCCTGCTTAACATGTTAGTGCTCATGGATATTCAAGAAAAAAAATTATCAAGAATCAAAGACAAGAAATAAAATGCAATATGAAAAACAAGAAAGAAAATGCAAAATTTAAATTGCAAGAAAGAAAGTGCATAATGAAAACAAGAAAGAAAAGACAAAAGAAAAAAGAAAATTGTCTAGAATAATTCATATGCTAATCAACTAACAAGATATGTTTACAAAAGAAAAGCAGAGAAAAATTTAAAGAAAAAGAAGAACAGAGAAAAGCTAGACTAGAATGCTAGAAATCAAGAATGCAGAATTAGAATAGCAACAAGAAAAATTTACAAAAAGTAGAAAAGAATACAAGAAAAATAGAATTCTAAAGATTAGTTACAATTATACTAATGATAAAGAAAGAAAATTTATATCTAGTCTAACTCAATTGATAATTCCTAATGTTATAGCGCAGTCCCCGGCAACGGCGCCAAAAACTTGTTACGCTCCGCAAGTGTACGGAAATGTCGCAAGTAATATAAAAGATTATCGTATCCACAGGGACAGGAATAAGCACTAGAAATGTCTCAATGCGAATTAGCTAAACAACTATCCAATTGTTTCAAATGCAAAGTGAAGGTAAACAAATCTAATATTAAAGATCAATAAACAAGAGTTTAGTGTTTTGGGTTATGATAAAGGGAGATTCTAGGAGTTTCGGTTTCTTTGTAAGATTTCTTGAATGTAAATGGTTCACCAATTCTTATCCCTCAATTGCCAAACACTTATAGAAAGTTGTCGGTTCTCTCTTGCAATAGATAACCGGCTAAGGACTGAGAAATGTATCTAAATATGATCAATTAGACGTGAACCTACGTTGTCCTTACACAAAAGCGCACCTATTACTATGCCTTCCTCGGATATCAACCTAGAAGCCCACAACTTATTAATCTATCAAGATACAAGAAACTAATCACAAGATCCATCCTACTCTCTTGAATATTCCTATTTCCTCTTCAAGATTATCTCTCAAACGTCCTTACACGGGCTTGCACCTGTCACGTGGATCCCTCAGATGATCGAGTGAGAGTTTATCTTTACAAAGTCCACAAGAAATCCAAACAATCAATCAAGAATGAGAATTAAGCACAAATCACCATTAATCATTCAAGATCTAATTGATACAAGCAAGACAATGTCATTGAAACAAGAAAATGTCAAATCCATAAGAGATTACATCAATCCATCATACAAATACTCCCTTAATCCTAGAATACAAGATCTACTCCATGAATCGAGGAAGAATACCCAAAGAAATAAAGATTACAAGCATTTCTTAAATCCCCAATTCAAGAAACCAAGAAAAGGGGGAAAGAGAAAACTTATCTATGAAGAAGCCTTGTCTTCGGATCCAATCCTCGCTCCGGAGTTGGAATCGTCAAGAACTCCCCTCGAATCGCCGAGAAATCCTCCCAAGAATGGGAGGAAACCACCAAATCTTGCCTTCTCCGAAAGGGGGAGAGATCCCCTTTCAATTCATGAAGGAGGATTTAAATAGAGGAGGAAATCGGGCGCCACACGGCCCCATGACACGGCCGTGTGAGATTCACACGGCCATGTCCAGTTCCTTCTCTGCCAAAGATGCACGGCCATGTGACTCACACGGCCTAGCTCTCTTCTCTTTAAAGCAACCAAGCACGGCCGTGTAGATCCACACAGCCAGGACCCTTCTGTTCTCTGGAAATGCTTCACGGTCGTGTGGTGCACACGGCCACCACCTGCTTGGTCTCTGGAAACCTCACACGGCCGTGTAGATTCACATGGCCATGTAAGGCATCTGCTTTAATTTCTTCAAATCAAGACACGGCCGTGTGAGATTCTCACGACCATCTCCTCTTCCCTTCCTGTTGAGACTACACGACCGTGTTTGGTACACGGCCTGATGCTCACTCCCTTCAATTCTTTCTAAGCTTGCCCGAGGACGCACAATCTTCACCAATTTCGACTCCTGTGTACATAAAATGCATAAAAAGCAGATCTCCGAACCAAAAGAGTAAATATGCTAAAAGGAAAGCTGGAAGTATAAAAATGCATAGATCAAGCATGCTCAAAGTATGTAAATGTGCGTAAAAACATGCATAAAAGAGTATATAATCTACGCACATCACTGACCTGAGACGATGGCAGAGGCGTTCGCCACGTCATCCTGAGCGAGAGGGTAGACTCTGGCATTGGTTATAGTGGGAGGGGCTGTAACGCCCGCCCTCCCTGCTAACCCTAAGGGAGGGGGCTACGATACTCCATGTACAAATTTTTCTTTTTAAAACAGCGGAAGACTTAAAAATAATTTTCTTAGTTTAATAAAAACTTTTCTTTTGTTTTTCTTTTCATCAAATCCGAACTACACTATCATGGCTTCAATAACATGATATCAAAATTAATAGAAACATAACATCAAGTCACACATACGGTGCTACAATTCATGATACCAAAGCATAGTTCTTTAAAAGTTTTTAAAGAAGGTTCTTATTTGGTTGCCTAGCCACTGCCACACACATCTCCTTGCCTCTCCTGCTGCTCCTTTAGCTCATCCAGCTTTTTCCTTTATCTGTGGTACAAGGAAAGTAAGCTATGAGCACTCATGGCTCAGTAAGTTCCTTTCCTACTCACTAAAACCGAAAATCATCACATGATCAAAGAATGTCTCAACATAACATGATCTCAACTAGTCATGGCATAACATATCATACTCTTTAAGCATATCATGCAACATAACAAAATCATAACTAGTCATGGCATATCATCTCTTAAAGCATAGCATGAAACATAACATAATCTGTAGTGTCTGAAACCACTTAATTAATTTATGAGATTTATTGGGTTAAATTATAATTTAATTAGAATTTAAATTTTTTTAATTAAGGAGATTTATTGGATTAATTGTAATTTAATTAGATTTTGAAGTTATTTAATTAAGGATATTTATTTGAGTAATTGATATTTAATTAGAATTCGTATTTTATTAAGAATTATAAATTTAAATAGGAGAGTTAGTTAGGATTAAACTTTAAATATGGAATTTGGATTAATCAAATCAAGAAAATAATAGGATATATTAAATATAATATAGAATATATAATTAAACAAGAATTAAAAAAAAAAGAAATACAAGACTAAAATTTTAAGTAGTGTGTATTGTATATAGAAAGAGAGTATAAATAATATATATAATATAAACCCTATAATTTAAACAAGAATATATATATAAATATATATATATATATATATATATATATAAAAGATTATATAAGATTAATATATTATGCAGGTAATGTGTACCAAATATAGTGTAAATAATGATTAAGAAATTTTAATCATATAATATATGAATTATATATCTATATTATATATATATATATATGGATATTCATATAAAATTATATTAAATTGATGACTTAATTTTTATATAAAAATCTATATAACCATGGATATATATTGGAAATATAAAGTATATAGTATAAATAATGGAAATAGGGAAATTATAAGATATAAATAGGAGATTTTAATTGATGATATGGATATATCTTCAATGTGAAATTATATATATATATATATATATATATATATATATATATATATATATATATATATATATATATATATATATATATATAATATAAATTTATTGAAATATGTATATTTAGAAAACTATAATATTTAATTATTATGTATACATTATATATGTGGAAATATATAATTTGATTCAATATCAAATTGATGATTATTAAGAAACTATATATGAATTAAATATATTACCATGTATATGTGATATATACATGGACATTTATATATATGAAATTAGTATATGGAAATATATAATTTGATTTTTAATCAAATTAATGACTTAGTATTAAGAAACTATAATATGAATTAAATATATTACCATATATATATATATATATATATATATGAAATTATTATATGGATATAAATATGTATAAAATTAATGCAATTAATGACTAAGCATATATGAAGGAAGACAAGGTCCTAAGCTTTCACTTCTATTTAAATCTTATCCTCAAAATCCTCACCTGGGATGTTGCCACTGGCCCTAAGAAGGTTTCCTACCCCCTTTTTATTTCTCCACCGGTGCTAGAGCTTCAACGGAAGACAAGGATTTAGGAGCTAAATACTTAAGGCATGTTCTCTAACTTGTAATGCTTTAGTTAGTTTCTATGGTTGGTGAACTTCGGGTACCATAGGTTGAGGTATGATGCGCTAGTTTAAGTTCTCTTCTTAAGTTTTAAAGATTTGCGTAGATGAAGTATTTCAGATCTCTTGAGGAGGGTAGTTCCTTCACTAAGTTGTAATGGTTGCCTATCATACTCTCGCTTTAGGAAGGTTGTGCATGTTCCTAACTTTGTTAATGCTTTAGTTAGTTCAATAACTTGTCGAATTCAAATCCTATGGCTTCTAAGGTTCTTTACTGTATTTAGGAAAAACAACCCCATGGTTTTGGTTCTTTCTCTTGTGCTCTAAATTGTTTGTGTTGATGTGGATTTTGGATTTAGTTCCGGTGGTAATTATGTCTGCGATCATCTTAGTTTCTATCATGTCTCTAGAATGCGCTTGTCGTAGTTTTGTCCGGTTTTAGAGGTTACTGGATTAGGACAATTCATGGCTTGATACGTATTTCTCCCTAAGCTGTATGTGTTTCTCCCTTCTAAAGTTAAGAGAATTTTATTGGTCAAAATTATTTATTAAAGGGATGTCATGATATTTGCTATTAATTGATTTTATGTTCATGCAAAGGAGCAATGCAGTAAATTATCTTTTGATTTCAAAGAAGTAATATTGTTGCATGCCTAAGGTGACCATTGAATATGTTATTGTTAAATTAATTGATTTCATGTTCATGCAAAAGAGTAGTACAGTAAATAACCTTTTTATTTTTAAGTAGCAAAATTGTTGCACGCCTAAGGTGACCCTTTATATAATTGTTGAATTAATTGATTCCATGTTCGTGGAATGGAGCAATGCTGCAAATTACTTTTGATTTCCATGAGGTAATATTGTTGCATGATAAGTGACACTTGTATGTATAATTGTTGAACCTTATCTCCATGTCTTTTGTGTTTTGTGACATATACGAATTGTATGACTAGAGAGGATCCACAAACCATATCTCAATTTAATTTAATTAAAGCAATTATAAATCAGAGTGTAGCTGGGTAGACTTACCTTTAATTGAACGAATCCACTACGTTTTTGGGAGATCTCATACATAAGTTAATGCTTCTACACATGTTGCTAGGTAGAAGTAGTCCTTGATGCTCTAGTTGATTGCCATATTTAAGTTGCTATATATGCTCATGCTATGCTGATACACAAGTCAATTTTTAAGCTTATGTTATAAATTTGTATGCTTATGTTAAGATTTATGATCATACTCATGTTTAAGTAGTGATCAAGTTTATGTTAATTGCATGATTAAGCTTATGTCAATGTTTATATAATTATGCGGTAGAGTGTGACCGGTGTCCTTTGCCCGGGAGCTTGCCAACCTTATGTGGTAGAGTGTGACCGGTGTCCTTAGCCCGGGAGCTCGCCAACCTTATGTGGTAGAGTGTGACCGGTGTCCCTAGCCCGGGAGCTCGCCAAACTTATGTGGTAGAGTGTGACCGGTGTCCCTAGCCCGGGAGCTCGCCAAACTTATGTGGTAGAGTGTGACCGGTGTCCTTAGCCCGGGAGCTCGCCAATCTTATGTGGTAGAGTGTGACCGGTGTCCTTAGCCCGGGAGCTCGCCAATCTTATGTGGTAGAGTGTGACCGGTGTCCTTAGCCCGGGAGCTCGCCAACCTTATGTGGTAGAGTGTGACCGGTGTCCTTAGCCCGGGAGCTCGCCAAACTATGTAGTTGAGTGTGACCGGTGCCCTTAGCCCGGGAGCTCACTAACTCTATGTGATTATGATCTTTTTCATACTTAGGTTAGTTACATGTTTATGCTTCTATTCATCTTTAGTATATACGTTTATGCCAGCCAGTATGCTTATGTCTATGTTTATATACATGCTCATGATTATATTTATTTCATGCTTAGTTTAATTACATGCTTATGCTTATGCTTCTGTTCATCTTTAGTATGTACGTTTATGCCAGCCAGTATGCTTATGTCTATGTTTATATACATGTTTATATTTATATCTATTTCATGCTTAGTTTAATTACATGCTATTGCATATGCTTATGCTTATGCTTATGCTTTTGTTCATCCATAGTATGTACATTTATGCTAGCTAGTATGCTTAAGCCTATGTTTATATACATGCTCCTAGTTGTGTCTATTGTATACTTAGCTTATGTACATGCTTAGGTTTATGTTTATGCTTGTATGTCTAAGTAGACGTCTACGCTCATGTCCATGATGTGCCAGTAAGTAAGACCTAAGTTACCTTTGATGTGGTTTCCCTTGGTACATTAGATTATAGACGCTAACTAATGCATAACATTGTTTTGAACATGCTGAGTCTCTCGACTCACACTTTATATCTTTTTTTTTCAGACAGTGAGATGAATGGGATAGGAGGCATTGACTAGTGAGCCAGCTCGGAACAAGGGCAGCACAACCCGAAGGCCTTCTAAATTAATTTCGCATATAGTTATGTTTTCTTTCGAATCGTCTATGTAATTTTATTTGAAGTAAGGAACCATTATGGAAGTGTGAGTAAGTGACGTCCGCAGATTATGTATTATATATGTGAATAAAAAATTAGGGTCGTTAAGGTTGGTATCAGAGCAAAAGTTCTTGGAAGGGTTGTGCCTACTGCCAGTTCTGAGAAGCTCACGAAGTTAAGCCTCAAGTCTGTAAGTTTAAATGCTTTATATTTTATGTGCATGAAGAAAATAAAAATTCGTTGAAATGTCAAGTTAGAGGTTTGATAGTATGAGTAACATTGATTAAAACTACTTAGACTTAATTAATTGTTAGTTTGGATGCCAAAATATTATAGTTAATTTATGCCCAATCTTATATTTTCTCCCCTAATACTGATTTTTTTCCCCTTAGTTTCAATTGAAATTATAGCAATTAATCTCTGAATTTATATATAAAAAAAGGACCTTAATGCTCGTAGTCGAACTATTGAACATAACAGGTCTTAGAAGTTTTGAATTTTCTTTCCTAAGTAAGTTTGGGGGAACTTATGGGGGCGGTATAATAATTATCGAAATTTTCGACATTGAGTGTTGTCTTGCATTCAGCCTAAGAACTCCATGCTTAAAGGTTACGGAGTAAGGTGAAAAAAATAGTCAAGGTTAGGTGGTCAAATTGTACCTAGGAGGCGACTACTTGGAAGACCGAGGGAGACATAAGAAACTGCTACCTAGGATTGTTTGGTAAGTGTTAATTTCGAGGACGAAATTTTATTTAAGGAGGGAGGAATTGTAGTGTCTGAAACCACTTAATTAATTTATGAGATTTATTGGGTTAAATTATAATTTAATTAGAATTTAAATTTATTTAATTAAGGAGATTTATTGGATTAATTGTAATTTAATTAGATTTTGAAGTTATTTAATTAAGGATATTTATTTGAGTAATTGAAATTTAATTAGAATTCGTATTTTATTAAGAATTATAAATTTAAATAGGTGAGTTAGTTAGGATTAAACTTTAAATATGGAATTTGGATTAATCAAATCAAGAAAATAATAGGATATATTAAATATAATATAGAATATATAATTAAACAAGAATTAAAAAAAAAGAAATACAAGACTAAAATTTTATGTAGTGTGTATTGTATATAGAAAGAGAGTATAAATAATATATATAATATAAACCCTATAATTTAAACAAGAATATATATATATATATATATATATATATATATATATATATATGATTATATAAGATTAATATATTATGTAGGTAATGTGTAGCAAATATAGTGTAAATAATGATTAAGAAATTTTAATCATATAATATATGAATTATATATATATATATATATATATATATATATGGATATTCATATAAAATTATATTAAATTGATGACTTAATTTTTATATAAAAATCTATATAACCATGGATATATATAGGAAATATAAAGTATATAGTATAAATAATGGAAATAGGGAAATTATAAGATATAATTAGGAGATTTTAATTGAAGATATGGATATATCTTCAATGTGAAATTATATATATATATATATATATATATATATATATATATATATATATATATATATATATATATATATATATATATATATATATATATATAAATTTATTGAAATATGTATATTTAGAAAACTATAATATTTAATTATTATGTATACATTATATATGTGGAAATATATAATTTGATTCAATATCAAATTGATGATTATTAAGAAACTATATATGAATTAAATATATTACCAATATGTGATATATACATGGACATTTATATATATGAAATTAGTATATGGAAATATATAATTTGATTTTTAATCAAATTAATGACTTAGTATTAAGAAACTATAATATGAATTAAATATATTACCATATATATATATATATATATATATATATATATATATATGAAATTATTATATGGATATAAATATGTATAAAATTAATGCAATTAATGACTAAGCATATATGAAGGAAGACAAGGTCCTAAGCTTTCACTTCTATTTAAACCTTATCCTCAAAATCCTCACCTGGGATGTTGCTACTGGCCCTAAGAAGGTTTCCTACCCCCTTTTTATTTCTCCACCGGTGCTAGAGCTTCAACGGAAGACAAGGATTTAGGAGCTAAATACTTAAGGCATGTTCTCTAACTTGTAATGCTTTAGTTAGTTTCTATGGTTGGTGAACTTCGGGTACCATAGGTTGAGGTATGATGCGCTAGTTTAAGTTCTCTTCTTAAGTTTTAAAGATTTGTGTAGATGAAGTATTTCAGGTCTCTTGAGGAGGGTAGTTCCTTCACTAAGTTGTAATGGTTGCCTATCCTACTCTCGCTTTAGGAAGATTGTGCATGTTCCTAACTTTGTTAATGCTCTAGTTAGTTCTATAACTTGTGGAATTCAAATCCTATGACTTCTATGGTTCTTTACTGTATTTAGGAAAAACAACCCCATGGTTTTGGTTCTTCTCTTGGGCTCCAAATTGTTTGTGTTGATGTGGATTTTGGATTTAGTTCCGGTGGTAATTATGTCTGCAATCATCTTAGTTTCGATCATGTCTCTAGAATGCGCTTGTCGTAGTTTTGTCCGATTTTAGAGGTTACTGGATTAGGACAATTCATGGCTTGATACGTATTTCTCCCTAAGCTGTATGTGTTTCTCCCTTCTAAAGTTAAGAGAATTTTATTGGTCAAAATTATTTATTAAAGGGATGTCATGATATTTGCTATTAATTGATTTTATGTTCATGCAAAGGAGCAATGCAGTAAATTATCTTTTGATTTAAAAGAAGTAATATTGTTGCATGCCTAAGGTGACCATTGAATATGTTATTGTTAAATTAATTGATTTCATGTTCATGCAAAAGAGTAGTGCAGTAAATTACCTTTTTATTTTTAAGTAGCAAAATTGTTGCACGCCTAAGGTGACCCTTTATATAATTGTTGAATTAATTGATTCCATGTTCGTGGAAAGGAGCAATGCTGCAAATTACTTTTGATTTCCATGAGGTAATATTGTTGCATGATAAGTGACACTTGTATGTATAATTGTTGAACCTTATCTCCATGTCTTTTGTGTTTTGTGACATATACGAATTGTATGACTAGAGAGGATCCACAAACCATATCTCAATTTAATTTAATTAAAGCAATTAAAAATCAGAGTGTAGCTGGGTAGACTTACCTTTAATTGAACGAATCCACTACGTTTTTGGGAGATCTCATACATAAGTTAATGCTTCTACACATGTTGCTAGGTAGAAGTAGTCCTTGATGCTCTAGTTGATTGCCATATTTAAGTTGCTATATATGCTCATGGTATGCTGATACACAAGTCAATTTTTAAGCTTATGTTATAAATTTGTATGCTTATGTTAAGATTTACGATCATACTCATGTTTAAGTAGTGATCAAGTTTATGTTAATTGCATGATTAAGCTTATGTCAATATTTATATAATTATACGGTAGAGTGTGACCGGTGTCCTTAGCCCGGGAGCTCGCCAATCTTATGTGGTAGAGTGTGACCGGTGTCCTTAGCCCGGGAGCTCGCCAACCTTATGTGGTAGAGTGTGACCGGTGTCCTTAGCCCGGGAGCTCGCCAACCTTATGTGGTAGAGTGTGACCGGTGTCCTTAGCCCGGGAGCTCGCCAACCTTATGTGGTAGAGTGTGACCGGTGTCCTTAGCCCGGGAGCTCGCCAAACTTATGTGGTAGAGTGTGACCGGTGTCCTTAGCCCGGGAGCTCGCCAATCTTATGTGGTAGAGTGTGACCGGTGTCCCTAGCCCGGGAGCTCGCCAAACTTATGTGGTAGAGTGTGACCGGTGTCCTTAGCCCGGGAGCTCGCCAATCTTATGTGGTAGAGTGTGACCGGTGTCCTTAGCCCGGGAGCTCGCCAATATTATGTGGTAGAGTGTGACCGGTGTCCTTAGCCCGGGAGCTTGCCAACCTTATGTGGTAGAGTGTGACCGGTGTCCTTAGCCCGGGAGCTCGCCAAACTATGTAGTTGAGTGTGACCGGTGCCCTTAGCCCGGGAG
Organism: Zingiber officinale; assembly: GCF_018446385.1. Lineage (NCBI taxonomy): Eukaryota > Viridiplantae > Streptophyta > Magnoliopsida > Zingiberales > Zingiberaceae > Zingiber > Zingiber officinale. Next base: position 70,270,335 of record NC_055988.1, on the reverse strand, counting down.
CTCACTAACTCTATGTGATTATGATATTTTTCATACTTAGCTTATTTATATGTTTATGCTTCTATTCATCTTTAGTATATACGTTTATGCCAGCCAGTATGCTTATGTCTATGTTTATATACATGCTCATGATTATATTTATTTCATGCTTAGTTTAATTACATGCTTATGCTTATGCTTCTGTTCATCTTTAGTATGTATGTTTATGCCAGCCAGTATGCTTATGTCTATGTTTATATACATGTTTATATTTATATCTATTTCATGCTTAGTTTAATTACATGCTATTGCGTATGCTTATGCTTATGCTTATGCTTTTGTTCATCCATAGTATGTACATTTATGCTAGCTAGTATGCTTAAGCCTATGTTTATATACATGCTCCTAGTTGTGTCTATTGTATACTTAGCTTATGTACATGCTTAGGTTTATGTTTATGCTTGTATGTCTAAGTAGACGTCTACGCTCATGTCCATGATGTGCCAGTAAGTAAGACCTAAGTTACCTTTGATGTGGTTTCCCTTGGAACATTAGATTATAGACGCTAACTAATGCATAACATTGTTTTGAACATGCTGAGTCTCTCGACTCACACTTTATATCTTTTTTTTTTTCAGACAGTGAGATGAATGGGATAGGAGGCATTGACTAGTGAGCCAGCTCGGAACAAGGGCAGCACAACCCGAAGGCCTTCTAAATTAATTCCGCATATAGTTATGTTTTATTTCGAATCGTCTATGTAATTTTATTTGAAGTAAGGAACCATTATGGAAGTGTGAGTAAGTGACGTCCGCAGATTATGTATTATATATGTGAATAAAAAATTAGGGTCGTTACATAATCATATCTAATCATGGCATATCATAGTATCATCATAAGGTGGCATGGCATATCAAGCTCTTAAAGCATAGCATGAAACATAACATAATCATATCTAATCATGGCATATCACAAATCATAGCATCATCACAACATGATCATAAGGTATATGCAATATGATTTTGAAAACATGTATCCGAAAAACATGTGTATGTCTCATGATCTTTAAAGCAAGAAAACCAATAAAAGACCCTTAGTAATTCATGGAGGGAATCTTGTACTAGTTTGGTTTAACAATGATTTCCCTAACCTCTTTAAAATATTTTTGGCCGAAATTCTAGGGTTAGGTACTCCTCTGACCAAGCATCATATAGGTATAAAAACAAGAAGGAAAACCTTCCTACATAGCATAGAAAAATATCATGAAATGAGGACTTGTTTAAACCTTCCTAGATTTGAAAACTCTTCTTTGGCCGAATTTTTTCTTAAATTCTATTCTAGGTTTTCTAATCCTCATAAAATCCGAAAAGCACATAAAACGCCTAGTACCACAGGTGAGGGGAAGCTTACATCCTTTTCGCTTGTGGATCTAAGGTGTGGTGATGGAAGAAGTAGCCTCTTCTTCTAGTTCCCTTCCCTTGATTCTCTTGCTAAGTCCTCCTTGTATCTTAGGCTTTCTTTGGAGAAAACCTTGGCTTGGGGTCGAAGATGGAGGAGAGGGGACTGAGGTTCTCATTGAGGGAGAGGGAAGAATGAGAAAAATGAGAGAAATATTAGAATTCTTCTATTTTCTTGCTCCCTTTTATGTTAAGGGGGAAGAGGTAGCAAAATTGATTTTTTGCTTTCCTTCTCCCTTAACCCATTTTCTATTTTTCTTTTATTTATTTTATTTTCTAATTTATTCTCATCATTTATGATGAGAACAAAGGGGAATGAATCCCTTTAATTTCCTCTTTAAATCTCGGCAAAAGAAGAGAGAAAGAGGGAGAGAAAGAAGGAAGGCAAGTTGCCTTTCTCTTGTTCTTTTCTTATTTTCTTTTGGCTAGCTTTTACTCTCACCCTTATCATGAGTTTCCCTCCTTTGCTATCAATATCTAATTTCTATCCCAACTGGTCATTACTCCTTAATCCTATTATTTACATCATGAGAGGTTCAAGGTTCAATCCTTGACCACTCCCTATTTTTATTTCTTTTTATTTCTTTTTGGTTCAACATTCTACTAATATTTTTCTAAGGCAAATTCATCATTCTCTTATTTATCTTACAAGCTTAGTGGGTGTTACAGGGGCCTCCAATCTTCCTTGGCTGATTGAAGTCCCTTCTATGGCAGTATGCATCTGGTGAAGCTGTGCAGGGGTACTCCTATTCTGGTTGTTCTGCGGAGGTAGTGCCTGAGACTGGGTAGGGCAATTTCTTGCCAAATGACCTTCCTTTCCGCAATTGTAGCACTTTCTGGTGCTTAGGAGGCATACTCCAGAATGCATCTTTCCACATGTGGCACACTGAGAGTACTTGGTTTGCTTATTGGTCGGACCACCTTTTGTGTTGTTCCATTGTTTTCTCTTTCCACCTGAGTTTCCTTTCCAGCCGGTTCTGGTATTGTGCGATTTTTGTCCTCCGGTCAGTGCTTGGTTCTTGCCCTCGTTCATTGCTTTCTGGTAGTGCTCGGTAATCAGGGCACTGCTGACTAGCTCCTCTGCAGACTCCGCCGGCTATGTTCAGAGCTATCTCGGGTCGGAGCATCTTTAACATTAACCGGACCCTTTCTTTTTCAGTACTGATCAGTTCTGGGCACAGACGTGCTAGGCGGTTGAACTTCTTGACGGCTTCGTTAACTGACAGATCACCTTGCCGGAACTCAGTGAACTCGTCATAGTGCTTGTTGGTCACTTGCATATGGAAGAATTCTTCTAAGAACTCTGTCTCAAAATCTGTCCACTGCATCTGGTTTATTTGTCTTTTCACCTTTACTCGGTCCCACCACATCCGGGCATCTCCGGTAAGGCAGAACGACGCGCATTTGACCTTCTCGTGTTCAGGCCAGTCCAGTAGTTCCATTATGCTCTCCACGGTCTTGAGCCAGGCTTGCGCATCCCATGGTTCGCAGTTTCCCGAGAAGGCTTTCGGCTTAAGCCTTTGCCACTGAATTAGATAGGCCTCTTGTCGGACCATTGGAGTAGGGGCTGCCGGGGGCACTGGCGCGGCTATAGGTATAACCGGTAGTGTATTCTGATTTGCCAGTGGGGTAACTGGGTTGCCTTGCTGACCCATTAAGCTAGTGATCAGCTGCTGTTGTTCTGTGATCTGACGCTAGAGGTCTGTGACTACCTGTGTCAGGTCTGGTGGAGTCACTGTCCCATTGGTTCGGCCATTGCGTGTCCTAACCATGTTATTTAAATAATGACAAATAGACTAGTGTAAGTGGTTATCGTTTTTAGCCAATCTAACGTACTGTTTTGTTTCTATCTATTTGTTCTGGTATTATTCCTAACCTACTAATATGTAATCCTAATCTAAATTATAACTAAAAGCATAGAATAAAGCATCAAATATAAGCAAGCAAAATATGAAACTAGAGCATAAGCAACATATGGAAAAATAAAGAATAGAGTGACAAACAATATAACATAAGGAAATAAAGCATAAGTAATATAGCAAAGAAAATAAAGCATAGGCAATATAACAAGGAAGAAAAAAATAAAGCATAAGTCATATAACATGAAACTAAGCATAAGCATATAACAAGAAAATTAAGCATAAACATTCTTACTTGGAGCGGCAGGTCGGAGGCTTGATGTGTGTGTAGTGAGCTGGCAAAAAACCTGGCTCTGATACCAACCTGTAACGCCCGCCCTCCCTGCTAACCCTAAGGGACGGGGCTACGATACTCTATGTACAAATTTTTCTTTTTAAAACAGCGGAAGACTTAAAATAATTCTCTTAGTTTAATAAAAACTTTTCTTTTGTTTTCCCTTTCATCAAATCCGAACTACAGTATCATGCCCTCAATAACATGATATCAAAATTAGTAGAAACATAACATCACTACAATTCATGATACCAAAGCATAGTTTTTTAAAAGTTTTTAAAGCAGGTTCTTATTTGGTTGCCTAGCCACTGCCACACACATCTCCTTGCCTCTCCTGCTGCTCCTCTAGCTCATCCAGCTTTTTCCTTTATCTGTGGTACAAGGACAGTAAGCTGTGAGCACTCATGGCTCAGTAAGTTCCTTTCCTACTCACTAAAACCGAAAATCATAGTATAATCAAAGAATGTCTCAACATGGCATCATTTCAACTAGTCATGACATAATGTAACATACTCTTTTAAGCATATCATGCAACATGAAGAAATCATAACTAGTCATGGCATATCATAGCGTAAAGCATAGCATGAAGCATAACATAATCATATCTAATCATGGCATATCGTACACATGGACATATCATGGAACATAACATAATCATATCTAACCATGGCATATCATAAATCATCATAAGGTATATGCAATATGATTTTGAAAAAACATGTATCCGAAAAACATGTGTATGTCTCATGATCTTTAAAACCCTTTCTTCTTACATATATATTTGAACATAATCTCAACTTAAAGGGGATCCCGGCTATGTACCACTTACATATTGCGCGCAACCTATGTAGGTCCAAGGTAGCAAGTCTTGAACCCTACAAGGCAAACATACTAGGCCCGAGTCTTACTCCATCGACCTAGGGGCACTTAGGAGCCCATCCCTAACGAGGCCTGAGTCTTATTCCATCGACCCCGGGGCGCTTATGGAGCCCATCCTTGGTACAAGCCATATAAAGTAAAGTACATGTCATACTTATACATATCATACATCATAAAAGCATGCATCACTTAAGCACACATCATATCATAAAAGTATGCATCACTTAGGCATACATCATGTCATAAAAGTATGCATCACTTAGGCATACATCATATCATAAAGGTATGCATCACTTAGGCATACACCATGTCATAAAGATATGCATCACTTAGGCATACATCATACCATAAAAGTATGCATCACTTAGGCATACATCATATCATAACAATATGCATCACTTAGGCATAGATCATAAAAACATGCATATCTTAAGCATAAAGCATATCATCAAGCATGCATAATTTAACCACATAGCATATCATGAAAGCATGCATATTTTAAGCACTAAACATAGCATCAAAGCATGCATAATTTAACCACATATCATAACATAAGCATGCATATTTTCAGCTCATATCATATCATCAAAGCATGTAAAATTTACCCACATATCATAACATAAAGCATGTATATTTTGAACTCATAACATATCGTAGAAATTCTCATCTTGTATAGCTCACAAGCATACATGTTGTTAGTTAGAGCCCTAGAGCCAATCATTTGATGATTGTATGGACTCATGTATATCATATTCTTGTATATATATTAAGGCATTTGGTTTTTTGGTTGTTATGCTTATTTGTATTAGTGCCAGATAAAATAAGTATAGTAACGTCCTTGAGTAGAAAGATTCTTACCTATATCAATCGATTGGTTGAATCAATAGTGAGATGATATAGGGAACACTACTCTAAATCATTCCTATTCAAGTATTAACATTCAGGGACAATGTTAATACAATAAGACTAGCATGTAGGTCAACTCGATGACTTGATCTCACAAGTCATGGATATGGAGATATCAAGTTGACACATGGGTATGCATTGGAGAATGTATACTGAATGACCCGCCATGAGAAAGTATCATGGATCGTTATATGAATGTCATATACTTTCTCATGTGGCTATTAGTATGACTACTAGTCCTTAGACCTGAAGTCACCATGGATCCCTACATAAGGAGTTATGTACTTTGGTTTCGTCAAACGTCACCCGTAACTGGGTGGACTATAAAGGCGATTACTGGGTGTATAACGAATTATGTAGAGTGATGTGAGTGATGTAGATGGGATCTATCCCTCCCATATGACGGGAGCGACATCGGTATTCTTGATATAGTGAGACCACTAAGTGCATGGCCATGCCCAAATGAGTCAACATTAGATCTTGAGCTCATTTGATCGAGTGAGTCTACTTGGAGTTCAAGATTTAGATTGATTAGAGGATGACACGGTCTATGCCTCATATTGGTCAATCTAGATGTCTAGGATAGAAGGATACTTGTCATATGTTGTGAGGAGTCACAATTAGTAGTCACAAGGTGATGTTGGGTCTCGACATTTCTTGTAACTTGGGTAGCAATGATGTATTGCTAGATGCCGCTCATTGCTTATCTTTCTAAAAGGAGTATAGAAACATTGCCAACGTTACAAGAACCTATTGGGTCACACACAAAGAACAAGTGGATGGAGATTAGGTTCATATGATGAACCAATTGGATTAGGTTCATATGATGCACCAAAGATTGGATTCAAATTAGACTTATTGAGTTAGACTCAATTAGATTCAATTGTTGAATGAGTCTAATTTAAATTTGATTCATTGAGTCAATTTATATTAATGAATTGAGATTCATTAAATTAAAATAGACTTGAATCAAAGGTTGGATTTAACTCAACAAGGAAGACAATTGGTCAAGTTTGACTTGACCAAGTAGAAGTTGAAACATCAAGTTTGACTTGATGTATTGCTACATCATAAGGATGACTCATCCTTTCCACATCACCTCCACCTCATGAGACATGCCACCTCATGGGGGTTACACCTTCCTCTTGGCTTTAATGTGGCCGGCCACATTAATGGGGAGGTTACATTGTGTGGCCGGCCACACACTAATGAGGAGGGGTTTTTCATTTGGTGTATTGATTGTGTGGTAATTGTATCTTCTTCCTTGCTTCTTCCCTCTCTTGGCTGTTGTTGCCGTGACTTTCATGGTGGAAGAAGGTGGGTGAGTGAGTTAATCCAAGAAGTCCAAGAAGAAAGGTAATATTTTAGAGGAGTGTATTGTATTCTCTTCTTTGCTTTCCTTTCTTCTTCCATTCCCATCCGAGAGCCCTAGAGAGAGTGCTAGCACACTTGGGGTCTTTCTTCTCCATCCTTGAGTGCTAGAGAGTACTCCTTTTTCTTGTGGATATCACTAGAGAAGTATCTACCTTGATACTTTGGAGATCCGACACGTACCTTGGACGAGCGGGATTTGCGAAAGGCACGCTTCAAGGGTAAAATTCTCAACACATAGATCAAGGAGTAGATCTAAAATTTTGAAACTCGTACTCATAATTTCCGTTCGGTTTTTCCTTGCACGGATCTACGGCTTTGGGTGATTCGGGGTTTCCGCGACGCGAAAAGCGGTTTTCGCGGCCCGAAGAACCCAACACATGTCTAAGCATAAAAGTGTATCATGTGCTCATCCAATCATAAGGAACAATGTAACATGATTAATTTGGGTACTAAGCTTCCTAATCCCTTGGGTTCTTATCTTGGCCGAAACCCTCTTAGGTGCCAATTTAGGTTTTAAACAACATTCAAGCATGTAGAACCTAATTCATCCACATATCATTTTCATAGGAAGTATTATAAACAATATTTACTTGGACTCTAAGTTCTCCAAGTCCTTAAACCTCATTTGGCCGAACCTTAACAAGTGTGAAACAAGGTTCTAAATGACATAAAGCATGGAAACCTTAACCATATTTATAGCATTTGTTTCAAGGAATATGGTAAGCACAATTGAGTTAGTTCCTAAATCCTTTAAGCCCTTAAAATTATGTCATGGCCGAAACTTACAAGTACTCATTTAGGTTTTCAAGCAAGCATACAAGCATGTGAACTTACTCTAACATCATGTATAAATTTATAAATGGCATCATACAAGTGGTCATGGCCGACACTTCCCTCAGCACCAATTTAGGTCACTAACAACATATAACATGTGAATTTTTTTTTTTTTAGCTTTCTACATTTCATATTTCATGGAGAGTGACATGAGCATGTTCAATGTAAGTTCTAGGGTTTCTAAGGCATGTATCCCTTCATGGACGAGACGTTAAGGTGTCCATTTGAATCATAGTTAAATATATAAGCATGTGAACACAATCAACATGTTATCTCAATTTCATAAGAAGCATCTTTAACACATGAGGTCTAAATTTTAAGGTTTCTAGGTCTTTAAACCCTACATGGACGAACCTCATCAAGCATGGAATTTGTTCAAATGGCATAAAAGCATAGAAAGTCATAACACATTTCATAACATGTATAAAAGTCAAGCACTATAAGCATACATTTAAATTGTGTCTTAGGTTTCCTAGGTTTTTCCTTTCATTATCTCATAGCATATGTTTGGCCGAAACCTTCCAAGTCTTTAAACTAGATTTTAGGTGGCCTAAAGTATGGAAAAACCTAAACAAGTTTTATGGCAAAAATATCAAAGAACTATACATATAAGTTTGGTTCACAGACAAGCTAGGACCCTTGTGGTCATAATTATCATATATCATGCAACCAATTTTCCTATACTCTAATTAAGCATGGGAGCATCAAACAACTTTCATATCTTATTGTCATGGAGGTTTTGAGCATGTTAAAAAAAATCTGTTTAAGCTATTCTAAACCATCCACCTTACCATGGCCGAAACATTAAAAGTGATGTTCATGAGTTTCTATCAACATACAAGCATGCAACTCTTTAAGAAACTCTATATTCTATCATATAAACATGGTGAGTTTAAATTCAAAGTCTTCCTAACCCTAAACCCATCCTTGGCCGAAACTTGTGAGTGGGGTACTTTTGGTTCCAAGTAACCTTCAAGTATGAAAACAATAATGGATCCTTAACCACTTATTTAGAGGGTTTTGTGCAAGTTAGGTAAACAAATAAATTCCCTAGCCCTTATAAAACCTTTTTGGCCGAAACCCTAGGGTTAGGTATATCTCTAATCCAGCATCACATATATATAAAAATATGAGAGAAAACCTTCTTACAAAGCATAGAAAAATTATCTTCAATCAAGGCTTATATTAAACATTCCTAGGATCAACAAGTCCTTTCTTCGGCCGAATTTTCACAACTTTGTTTCTAGGTTTTAAAATCCTCATAAAATCCAAAAACACATTAAAACCACTTGTACCATAGGTGAGGGGATACTTACATCCTTTTCGCTTGTGGTTCTTAAGTGTGGTGATGGAAGAAAGGGTCTCTTCTTCTTGTTCTCCTCCTTTGATTTCCCTTGGTAGCCTTCCTTGTATCCTAGGAGGAACCTTGTTTTGGGGGCCGAAAATGGAGGAGAGGGGGCTGAGGCTCTCGGTGGTGGAGAGGAGAGAATGAGAGAAATGAGAGAAAAATAAAATCTTCTCTTTACATGCTCCCTTTTATGTTAAGGGGGAAGAGGTTGCAAAATTGGTTTTTGCTTTCCTTCTCCCTTAGCCTTTTTTTTTCCATTTTCTTTTTATTTTATTTATTTATTTGTTCTCATCATTCATGATGAAACAAGGGGGAATGAATCCCCTTAATTGTCCTCTTTAAGTCACGGCAAAGGGAGAGGAAGAGGGAGAGAAAAGAAGGAAGGCAAGTTGCCTTTCTCTTGCTCTTTTCTTGCTTTCTTTTGGCTAGCTTTTACTCTCATCCTTATCATGAGTTTCCCTCCTTTGCTATCAATATATCATTCCTATCCCAACTGGTTATTACCCATTAATCTTATCATTTACATCATGAGAGGTTCAAGGTTCAATCCTTGACCACTCCCTATTTTTATTTATTTTTATTTCTTTTTGGTTCAACATTCTACTAATATTTTTCTAAGGAAAATTCATCATTCTCATATTTATCTTAAAAGCTTAGTGGGTGTTACATCGTGACTAAGCAAGGGCCGGCCACATCCTCCTCTATGGGGGCCGACCCTTTTGCTTGGTGACCAAGCAAGTAGGGGGCCGACCATGATTAATTCAAATAGGAGGGATGTTTTGAATTTTTAAAATCTTCTCTTTGTAGAAAACTACAAGTTTTAAAAGAGTGTTTGTAAAATATAAAACTTTCCTTATTTGAATTAGGTAACATGGTTTAATAGAGAGTTTTAAAAGTTTTAAAACTTTCCCTTTTTAACCATCCTCATGGTTTTAGGAAAAAGGAAGAGAAGTTTTAAAATTAAATTTTTTATTTTTGTAACCATGTTAAAAAAGAAAATTTGTAGAAGAAAAGTTTTAAATTTTAAAACATGGTTTTAATTTTCAAAACTTTCCTTTTTTAACATCCACATTGGGAAAATTTAAAAGAGAGCTTGTAAAGTTTTAATAGAGATTTTCTTCTTTGCTTATAAAATTTTTACAAAAGCATTTCCTTCCTTTTAAGTGGCCAGCCACCCTTGCATGGTGCCCAAGCAAGGTGTTGGGTTTTTCGGACCGCGAAAATCGCTTTTTCGCGTCGCAGAAACCCTGAAACCCCTTAGCCATTGGATCCGTACGAAAGAAAAATTTTGGAAATACGAGTACGAGTTTTAAACTTCGATCTACAGTAGATCTACAAAGGAAAAACATTTTATACCTTCGATGCGTGCCCGTCGCAATCCCGCAAGTCCAAGGTACGTCGGATCTCGAAGTTGTCAACGTAGACAACTCTCTAGTGATATCCACATGAACAAGGTGTGTTCTCTAACACACAAGGATGGAGAAGAGAGCACCACAAGTGTGCTAGCACTTTCTAGGGCTCTCGGATGGGATTGGAAAGAAAAATAGAGAAGATGAAATACAAGAACACTCTTCTTCTTCTTCTATGTGACAATCACTCTATTTTTCTTTCATGAAACTCAAAACCACTCACCTTGTTTCTTCCTTGAAACTCACGGCCAAGAAAGAGGAGAGGGAGAAGAGAATGGCTAGCGGAAGGAGATGAAATGAATGAGAGCCTTGAATAAAATTCATTCCCCATTCATTCTCTTGTGTGGCCGGCCACATGAGTAACTCCCACTCATTTAATGAGGCCGGCCACATTAATGGGAAAGGAGGCTTGTAACCTCCATGAGGTGGCACACCATGATGATGTGGAGCATCATCATTGGTCCACATCTTGCCATCTCACTAATGATATGACAATTAGTCAAGTCAAACTTGACTATTCCTCTTCCTCTCAAGTCAAGTCAAAACTTGACCAAATCTCTTCCATGGTTGATCTAATCTAACCATTTGATTCAAGCCAACTTAATATAATGAATCTAATTCATTAAATTAAGTTGATTTAATGAGTCATAATCTAAATTAGACTCATTGAATACATGAATCAACTTGAGTCCAACTCAATTAGCCTAATTTGGATTACTCTTAATCCAATTTGATTCATCAAATGAATCTAATCATCTTGGTTCATCATATGAACCTAATCTCCATCCACTTGTTCTTTGTGTGTGACCCAATAGGTTCTTGTAATGTTGGAAATGCCCCTAAACTCATTTAGAAGCATAAGTAATGAGAGGTATCTAGCAATACATCATTACTACCCAAGTTACAAGAATGTTGAGATCCAACATCACCTTGTGACTACTAATTGTGACTCCTCACAATATATGACAAGTGTCCTTCTATCCAAAACATCTAGATTGATCAATGTGAGGCATAGACCGTGTCATCCTCTGATCAATTTAAATCCTAAACTCCAAGTAGACTCACTGAATCAAATGAGCTCAATATCTCATATTGACTCATTTGGGCATGGCCATGCACTTCGTGGTCTCACTCTATCAAGAATACCGATGTCTCTCCCGTCATATAGGAGGGATAGATCCCATCTACATCACTCACATCCCTCCGCATAATTTGTTAAATACCCAGTAATCGCCTTTATAGTCCACCCAGTTACGGGTGACGTTTGATGAAACCAAAGTAAATAACTCCTTATGTAGTGATCCATGGTGACTTCAGGTCCAAGGACTAGTAGTCATACTAATAGCCACATGAGAAAGTATATGACACTCATATAACGATCCATGATACTTTCTCATGGCGGGTCATTCAGTATACATTCTCTAATGCATACCCATGTGTCAACTTGATATCGCTATATCCATGACTTGTGAGATCAAGTCATCGAGTTGACCAACATGCTAGTCTTATTGCATTAACATTGTCCCTGAATGTTAATACTCGACTAGGAATGATTAAGAGTAGTGTTCCCTATATCATCTCACTATCGGTTCAACTAACCGATTGATATAGGTGAGAATCGTCTACTCAAGGACGTTATTATACTTAGTTTATTTTGCACCAATACAAGTAAGTATAATAACCAAAAACCAAATGCCTTTATTTATATAGAATATGATACAACAAGTCCAAAATACAATCATCAAATGATTGGCTCTAGGGCTCTAGCTTACAATCTCCAACTAGCACTAGTGTCAATCAGTGTAGGCTCTAAGCCCAAATGACCTAGTGTGACCATCATGCTTCCTCTGTGCCAAAGCCTTGGTCAAGGGATCTGCGATGTTAGCCTCTGTAGGTACTTTGCAAATATTCACATCTCCTCTCTCGATGATCTCTCGAATGAGATGGAAGCGTCGTAGTATGTGTTTGGTCTGCTGTTGTGAGCGAGGTTCCTTCACCTGTGCTATAGCTCCATTGTTGTCACAATAGAGCTCAATAGGGTCAGCAACGCTAGGAACCACCCCAAGTTCAGTGATGAACTTGTGAATCCAAACTGCCTCCTTTGCTACCTCTGATGCAGCAATATACTCGGCCTCTATCGTAGAATCAGCTACTGTGTCCTGCTTCGAACTCTTCCAGCTCACAGTACCACCATTAATGCAAAACACGAACCCCGACTGCGATCTATAGTCATCCTGATCGGTCTGGAAGCTAGCATCACTGTAACCCTTTACAGCTAGCTCATCATTGCCTCCATATATCAAAAAATATTCTTTAGTCCTTCTTAAATACTTAAGAATATTCTTGACCGCTATCCAGTGACTTTCACCTGGATCTGACTAGTATCTGCTCGTCATGCTCAAAGCATACGAGACATAAGGTCGAGTACATAGCATGACGTATATGATCGATCCTATGGCTGAGGCATAAGGGATCTGATCCCTGCGGTCTCTCTCCTCTCTAGATGAGGGACCTTGAGTCTTCGAAAGACTCACGCCATGTGACATCGACAGAAATCCCTTCTTGGAGTTCTGCATGGCAAACCGAAGGATTACCTTGTCAATGTATGTACTCTGACTTAGGCCAAGCAATCTCTTAGATCTATCTCTATAGATCTGTATCCCTAAAATCCGAGATGTTTCACCTAAGTCCTTCATTGAGAAACAACTCCCTAGCCAGGTTTTGACAGACTAAAGCAAAGGGATGTCCTTCCCAATGAGTAGTATGTCATCCACATACAATATGAGGAAGACAACTATGTACACTACAACCTTCTTCTAGACACAAGGTTCATCTTCGTTCTTGATGAAACCAAACTGTTTGATTGCATCATCGAATCGAAGATTCCAGCTTCGAGAAGCTTGCTTTAGTCCATAAATGGACCTATGCAGCTTGCATACTCTGCTAGTATGCTGTGGATCTAAAAAAACCCTCAGGTTGTGTCATGTACACATCCTCGAGTAGGTTTCCATTCAGAAACGCAGTTTTTACATCCCTCTGCCATATCTCATAGTCATGGTAGGCTGCAATAGCAAGCATGATCTGAATGGACTTAAACATCGCTACTGGAGAAAAGGTTTCATCATAGTCAATACCATGAATCTGCTTGAAACCTTTGGCTACCAAATGACCCTTATAGATAAGTCCATCCATATCAGTCTATCTTTTAAAGACCCACTTACATCCAATGGGTTTTACCCCTTCAGGTGGATCAACCATAGTCCATACTTGGTTGGTGTACATGGATTCCATTTCGGATCTCATGGCCTCTAGCCATTTCTCGGAATCTGGTCTCATCACAGCTTCCTGATAGGTGGTAGGCTCATCCTCTATGAGTATAACGTCATTATGGTTAGACAAGAGAAATGAGTATCTCTCAGGCTGACGACGTACCCTATCAGACCTGCGAAGAGGTATGTCTACTTGAACTATTTGTTGTTCCTCAACTCCTTGTGGAACAACATCATCCACAACACTTTGTGGTTCCAGTTCAACTTCCATCGAGGCTTCAGTGCTATTGTTCATATCTTGAACTTCTTCAAGATCAAACGTGCTCCCATTAGTCTTTCTAGAAACAAAGTCCCTTTCTAGAAAGACCCCAGTCTTTGCCACAACTACCTTGTGCTGACTGGGAATGTAGAAGTAATATCCCTTAGTTTCCTTGGGATATCCAATAAAATAGCACTTGTCAGGTTTGGGTCCTAACTTGTTTGAGACTTGACGCCGAACGTAAGCCTCACAACCCCAAATCCTCATGAAAGACACCTGGCATCTCTCCCAGTCCATATCCTATATGGTGTCTTTATCACGACCTTGGATGGAACTCGGTTGAGTATAAAAGATGCCGTGTCTAGAGCATAGCCCCAAAGGTATGTCGGAAGATCTGTGTGACTCATCATAGATCGTACCATATCTAATAGGGTACGATTCCTCCTTTCGGATACACCATTCCACTGTGGTGTTCCAAGAGGAGTGAGTTGGGATAGAATCCCACACTCGGCTAAGTAGTCACGGAACTCATGGCTAAGGTATTCTCCACCTCGATCGGATCGAAGTATCTTAATACTCTTGCCAAGCTGGTTCTGTACTTCATTCTTGAATTCTTTGAACTTTTCAAAGGATTCAAACTTATGTGTCATCAAGTACACATAACCATATCTACTGAAGTCATCAGTAAATGTAGGGTTTTTTGAATTTCCTCTCATTGATTCATTCACTCTTCTTCTCCCTTGGGTGCCCTCTCTTCTCCTTTCCCCATTCCTTGGCCGAACACTCCATTGGTGCTAGTACACCTTGTGTTTTGGTCATCTCCTTCTACTTGTGTCCGTGTGGATACATATAGAGGTTGTCTACTTTGACAACTAAAGATCCGGCGACATCTTGGACAAGTGGGAACGCGAAGGGCTTCGCTACAAGGGTAATGATCTTAACTTTAGTGTAGATCTAAAGTTTTTACGAACTCATACAAGAAAATGTTTTTCAAAAATTTTGTTTACGAATCTTTGCACGAGATCCATGGCTTTGGGTGACTCGGAGTTTCCGCGACGTGACGAAGCGATTTTCGCGGCCCGAAGAACCCAACAGTGGTATCAGAGCCACGTGCAAAGACTTGTACGAGTTCGTTTGTATTTTTATAAAAAATATACCTTCTTTGATTTTCTGTAAAAATTAAGTTTTTAGAGTTTTTATGAGTAATTTTTCCGTAGAAGCGAAGCACAAGTGTCTTGGCACTTGTAGGCTTCGGCTACCGGAAAGTTTTCTTTTAAACGGCTTCGTTTTGCCCCAAATCCGTTTGGGACAGCGGGGTTGGGTGCCATTAGATCGCAAAGGAGCAACTCACGATGGTTAGATCGTGGGTAGGGGTACTGCCCCTAACCCCGCAAGGGTATTTGCTCCACGATTGCATCTGAAATCGCTAAAAACGAACCCGCCGGGAAGATTTTTCCAAAACGGCAATGTCTCGGCCCAAATCGTTTTGGGACAGCGGGTTTAGGCGCTGTTGGATCGCAAAGGAACCCTCGCGATGGTTAGATCGTGGGTAGGGGCGCTGCCCCTGGGCCCCGCAAGGGGATCCGTTCCGCGATTGCGCCCGAAACCACTAAACGGGACCGCCGGGAAATTTTACTCGTAAAAATTGTAAAAATTAATTTTAAAATTATAGAAAATTATGAAAATATATAATTTTGAATTATATATTAATTTTGTGATAGTCATGGCCCAAAACCCAATATGATTGGTTGTGTTGTAATTCATAATACGGCCTGCGTGCCGTTATGTGTTTGCGAGTGTCGTATTATATTCGCGACCTGCGCGTCGTGCCTTCTCTTATTTTCTTGTTGTAAATTAGATTTAGACTCGAATGTAACTCGAGTTTCAAATTGTAATGTACAAATTGGAGCAGTGGAGGGTCCACACGAGACGGAGTTCCGAGGCGGGCACGAGCAACACAAGGTGGTCAAAGGGAGGAGCTTGAAGAAGCTGTTGACCCTAGGTTGACCAATCGATCTTCTCATTGGCTTGAGAAGATCGTAGTAGGGCCATGACTAAATCACAAATAGATTAATTAATTGCTTGTGTATGTGATGCATATTTAATAAGTAGTTAATTAATTAGTGCATTACGATTAGATTAGATCTAAGTCGTGCACATGATGCACCCTTGCGATTAGATTAGATCTAAGTCGTGCACAAGATGCATCCCTTTCGATTAGATTAGATCTCAATTGACTCAACTCTAATGCCTAACCGTGCCGTGATACCTATCACTACCTCGATCACATGTATTGTTGAATCTGCCAAAGCAGAGCAATACATATTATCTTGGTAGGGTACGGAGGGACAATCTTGGTCCCGCCTATCAACGCATGGGTGAATACATTGAGTATTCATAGTTGCTCAGTTAGATCGAGTCAACTATAGGCATTCATCCAACGGTTGGAAAGAAAGGTCAAAATCACATCTATATTAACTCTCGGGCGTATTAGCCAAAGCTAACTTGAGTTTTAATATAAATGCGGATATTGATTCTATAAACAAGAGTTGCATAGAGATATAATTGGTAATCGTTACCTACCGATCATGCTAAGCCTTGGGCGTATTAGCCAAAGCTAACTCAAGGGTTAATATGATGTGGATCTTGTCCCACATGAATTATAGTATTCAGTGGGAGCATCATTTAGTTAAAGGCCTAATTAAATGATTTTTTAAAGAATATGATATTTATTTCTGCAAATTTTTGGTCTAGATAACCATGACGTCGAACACGAATTCCTTCTCCCTGCGATCTGTCCTTGAGAAGGACAAGCTCAACGGAGCGAATTTCATGGACTGGTATAGGAACTTGAGAATAGTTCTCACCCAGGAACGTAAACTGTACGTTCTGGAGCAGCCCATTCCGGAGGCTCCTCCTGCCAATGCTCCGCGAGCAGACAAAGATGCTTACAAGAAGCATCAAGACGACGCATTAGATGTGTCCTGTCTAATGCTCGCGACCATGAACTCTGAGCTTCAGAAGCAACATGAGTTGATGGGCGCTTACGATATGGTTGAGCATCTTCGCCAACTATATCAGGGACAAGCGAGGCATGAGAGATTTGAGATCTCTAAGGCACTGTTTCAGTGCAGACGGGGATCCTGTAGGTCCTTATGTACTCAAGATGATTGGGTACATAGAGAACCTACAAAGACTGGGGTTCCCACTTGGCCAAGAGCTGGCCACTGACTTGATCTTGCAGTCCTTGCCGGATAGCTATAGTCAATTCGTTCTCAACTATAACATGAACGAGATTGACAAGCCACTGCCCGAGCTACTTAGTATGTTACGAACTGCTGAGATTAACCTTAAGAAGGTTAAGCCCATTCTGATGGTCCAGAAGCACAAAGGCAAGGGCAAGCCCAAAGGTAAGGGAAAGTCCCAAACCAAGGGCAAAGGCAAGGCACTGAAGCCTAAAGGAGGGGTCGCCAAGGATGCTACCTGCTTCCACTGCGGTCAGACCGGGCACTGGAAGAGGAACTGCAAGGTATACTTAGAGGATCTTAAGAAGAAGCGAAGTGAGACTTCCACTTCAGGTATATATGTTATAGAAGTCAATCTATCTATTTCTACATCATGGGTATTAGATACTGGATGTGCTTCTCACATTTGTACTGATGTGCAGGCGCTGAGAAATAGTAGAGCATTGGCAAAGGGCGAGGTCGACCTACGAGTAGGCAATGGAGCACGGGTTGCTGCTGTTGCTGAAGGAACTTATCAACTATCTCTGCCCTCTGGGCTTGTATTAGATTTAGATGATTGTTGTTATGTGCCTGCTCTTACTAAGAACATAGTTTCAGTTTCTTGTTTAGACAAGAAAGGATACTCTTTTATAATAAAAGACAAATGTTGTTCTGTTTATTTAAAAGATATGTTCTATTGTAGTGCACCACTAATGAACGGACTCTATATTCCAGACCTTGAGAGCCCTATCTATAACATTAGTACCAAGAGGTTCAAGTCAAATGACATGAACCAAACCTACCTCTGGCACTGTCGCTTAGGTCATATAAATGACAAGCGCTTATCCTAGCTCCATAAGGATGGTTTGCTGGACTCATTTGATTTAGAATCATATGAGATATGCGAGTCATGCCTACGAGGCAAGATGACCAAGACCCCCTTTAGTGGGCATAGTGAGAGAGCAACTGATTTGTTAGGACTCATGCATAGTGATGTATGTGGCCCTTTCAATGTTGCTGTTAGAGGCGGTTATAGATACTTCATCACATTTACTGATGACTTCAGTAGATATGGTTATGTGTACTTAATGACACATAAGTCTGAATCCTTTGAAATGTTCAAAGAATTCAAGAATGAAGTACAAAACTAGCTTGGCAAGAGTATTAAGATACTTCGATCAGATCGAGGTGGAGAATACCTTAGCCATGAGTTTCGTGACTACCTAGCTGAGTGTGGGATTCTATCCCAACTCACTCCTCCTGGAATACCACAGTGGAATGGTGTATCCGAAAGGAGGAATCGTACCCTATTAGATATGGTACGATCTATGATGAGTCACACAGATCTTCCGACATACCTATGGGGATATGCTCTAGACACGGCAGCTTTCATACTCAACCGAGTTCCATCAAAGGCCGTGATAAAGACACCATATAAGATATGGACTGGGAGAGATGCCCAGGTGTCTTTCATGAGGATTTGGGGCTGTGAGGCTTACGTACAACGTCAAGTCTCAGACAAATTAGGACCCAAATCCGACAAGTGCTATTTCATCGGATATGCCAAGGAAACTAAGGGATATTACTTCTACATTCCCAGTCAGCACAAGGTAGTTGTGGCAAAGACTGGGGTCTTTCTAGAAAGGGACTTTGTTTCTAGAAAGACTAGTGGGAGCGCGTTCGATCTTGAAGAAGTTCAAGATGCGAACAATAGCACTGATGCCTCGATGGAAATTGAACTGGAACCACAAAGTGTTGTGAATGATGTTGTTCTACAAGGAGTTGAGGACCAACAACCAATTCAAGTAAGCATACCTCTTCGCAGGTCTGATAGGGTACGTCGTCAGCCTGAGAGATACTCATTTCTCTTGTCTGACCATGATGACATTGTGCTCATAGAGGATGAGCCTACCACCCATCAGGAAGCTGTGATGAGACCAGATTCCGAGAAATGGCTAGAGGCCATGAGATCCGAGATGGAATCCATGTACACCAACCAAGTTTGGACTTTGGTTGATCCACCTGAAGGGGTAAAACCCATAGGGTGTAAGTGGGTCTTTAAGAGAAAGACTGACATGGATGGACTTATTTATAAGGGTCGCTTGGTAGCTAAAGGTTTCAAGCAGATTCATGGTATTGACTATGATGAGACCTTTTCTCCAGTAGCGATGTTTAAGTCCATTCGGATCATGCTTGCTATTGCAGCCTACCATGACTATGAGATATGGCAGATGGATGTCAAAACCGTATTTCTGAATGGAAACCTGCTCGAGGATGTATACATGACACAACCTGAGGGTTTTGTAGATCCACAACATACTAGCAGAGTATGCAAGCTGCATAGATCTATTTATGGACTAAAGCAAGCTTCTCGGAGCTGGAATCTTCGATTCGATGATGCGATCAAACAGTTTGGTTTCATCAAGAACGAAGATGAGGCTTGTGTCTACAAGAAGGTTGTAGAGGACATAGTTGTCTTCCTCATATTGTATGTGGATGACATACTACTCATTGGGAAGGACATCCCTATGCTTCAGTCTATCAAGACCTGGCTAGGGAGTTGCTTCTCAATGAAGGACATAGGTGAGGCATCCCGCATTCTTGGGATTCAGATATATAGAGATAGATCTAAGAGATAGCTTGGCCTAAGTCAGAGTACATACATTGACAAGGTACTCCTTCGGTTTGCCATGCAGAATTCCAAGAAGGGATTTCTACCGATGTCACATGGCGTGTGTTTTTCGAAGACTCAAAGTCCCTCTTCTAGAGAGGAGAGAGACCGCATGGATCAGATCCCTTATGCCTCAGCCATAGGATCGATCATGTACGCCATGCTATGTACTCGACCTGATGTCTCGTATGCTTTGAGCATGACGAGCAGATACCAGTCAGATCCAGGTGAAAGTCACTGGATAGCAGTCAAGAATATTATTAAGTACTTAAGAAGGACTAAAGAATATTTCTTGATATATGGAGGTAATGATGAGCTAACTGTAAAGGGTTACAGTGATGCTAGCTTCCAGACCGATCAGGATGATTACCGATCGCAGTCAGGGTTCGTGTTTTGCTTAAATGGTGGTGCTGTGAGCTGGAAGAGTTCGAAGCAGGACACAGTAGCTGATTCTACAACAGAGGCCGAGTATATTGCTGCATCAGAGGCAGCAAAGGAGGCAGTTTGGATCCGCAAGTTCATCACTGAACTTGGGGTGGTTCCTAGCATCGCTGACCTAGTTGAGCTCTATTGTGACAACAATGGAGCTATAGCACAGGCGAAGGAACCTCGCTCACACCAGCGGACCAAGCGCATACTACGGCGCTTCCATCTCATTCGAGAGATTATCGATAGAGGAGATGTGAAGATTTGCAGAGTACCTACAGAGGCTAACATCGCGGATCCCTTGACCAAGGCTTTGGCACAGAGGAAGCATGATGGTCACACTAGGTCATTAGGCCTTAGAGCCTATACTGATTGGCACTAGTGCTAGTGGGAGATTGTTAGTTAGAGCCCTACAGCCAATCATTTGATGATTGTATGGACACATTGTATCATATTCTTGTATATTAATAAAGGCATTTGTTTGGTTATTATACTTATTTGTATTAGTGCTAAATAGACTAAGTATAATAGCGTCCTTGAGTAGAAAGTTCATACCTATATCAATCGATTAGTTGAATCGATAGTGAGATGATATAGGGAACACTACTCTAAATCATTCCTAGTCGAGTATTAACATTCAGGGACAATGTTAATGCAATAAGACTAGCATGTAGGTCAGCTCGATGACTTGATCTCACAAGTCATGGATATAGAGATATCAAGTTGACACATGGGTATACATTGGAGAATGTATACTGAATGACCCGCCATGAGAAAGTATCATGGATCGTTATATGAGTGTCATATACTTTCTCATGTGGCTATTAGTATGACTATTAGTCCTTAGACCTACAGTCACCATGGATCACTACATAAGGAGTTATGTACTTTGGTTTCGTCAAACGTCACCCGTAACTGGGTGGACTATAAAGGCGATTACTAGGTATATAACGAATTATGTAGAGGGATGTGAGTGATGTAGATGGGATCTATCCCTCCCATATGACGGGAGCGACATCTGTATTCTTGATAGAGTGAGACCACTAAGTGCATGGTCATGCCCAAATGAGTCAACATTAGATCTTGAGCTCATTTGATCGAGTGAGTCTACTTGGAGTTCAAGATTTAGATTGATTAGAGGATGACACGGTCTATGCCTCACATTGATCAATCTAGATGTCAAGGATAAAAGGACATTTGTCACATATTGTGAGGAGTCACAATTAGTAGTCACAAGGTGATGTTGGATCTCAACATTTCTTGTAACTTGGGTAGCAATGATGTATTGCTAGATGCCGCTCATTGCTTATGTTTCTAAAAGAGTTTAGAAACATTGCCAACGTTACAAGAACCTATAGGGTCACACACTAAGGACAATTAGATGGAGATTTGGTTCATATGATGAACCAAGAGGATTAGATTCATTTGATAAATCATATTGGATTAAGAGTAATCCAAATTGGGCTAATTGAGTTGGACTCAAGTTGATTCATGTATTCAATGAGTCTAATTTTGATTATGACTCATTAAATAAACTTAATTTAATGAATTAGATTCATTATATTAAGTTGGCTTGAATCATATGGTTGGATTAGATCAACCATGAGAGAGATTTGATCAAGTTTGACTTGATTTGAGAGGAAGAGAAAAAGTCATGTTTGACTTGACTTTTTGCCACATCACTAGTGAGTTGGCAAGATGTGGACCAATAGGATTGCTCCACATCATCAATGTGTGCCACCTCATGGAGGTTACAAGCCTCCATAGCATTTAATGTGGCCGGCCCACATTAAATGAGGAGGTTACACTTGTTGCCATGTCATTTAGTGAGGTGGCAAGATGTAGACCAATAGTGTTGATCCACATCATCCTAGAGTGCCACCTCATGGGGTTACAACTCTTAATGGTCTCCACATTAATTGGAATTAATGTGGGGGTTACACCTCCTAAAGTGGCCGGCCACTTGATGGCCAAGGGGTTTTTTGAATTTCCTCTCATTGATTCATTCACTCTTCTTCTCCCTTGGGTGCTCTCTCTTCTCCTTTCCCCATTCCTTGGCCGAACACTCCATTGGTGCTAGCACACCTTGTGTTTTGGTCATCTCCTTCTACTTATATCTGTGTGGATACATATAGAGGTTGTCTACTTTGACAACTAGAGATTCGGCGACATCTTGGACAAGCGGGAACGCGAAGGGCTTCACTACAAGGGTAATGATCTTAACTTTAGTGTAGATCTAAAGTTTTTACAAACTCGTACAAGAAAAGGTTTTTCGAAAATTTTGTTTACGAATCTTTGCACGAAATCCATGGCTTTGGGTGACTCGGGGTTTCCGCGACGCGAAAAAGCGGTTTTTGAGCCCGAAGAACCCAACACCGGCCCTTTGGCCTCTTGGGCGACCCTTGTGGCGGCCCAACTGGCAGCCCTTATGTTGTCGACCCATTTGGCGACCTCTCATGTCGTCGACCGACGACCCTTTGGCCGTGCCGTTACTCACTAGGACTTTCCTCCCCTGGCAGTGGATTTTTTGCCTCCCCCGAAATTCGAACTCTAGACCTCCAGAATTAAGTACTATAGTTTATGAATCCTGGTAGCCAAATGAGCGTCGCTAGTAGGATTCATAAACTCTGGTACTTAATTCTGGAGGTCTAAAGTTCGAATCTCGGGGGAGGCAAAAAATCCACTGCCAGGGGTGGAAAGTCCTAGTGAGTAACGGCACGGCCAAAGGGTCGTCGGTCGACGACATGAGAGGTCGCCAAATGGGCCGACAACATAAGGGCCGCTAGGGTATTTTATGTAACGACTCGGCCCTTTGGCCTCTTGGGCGACCCTTGTGGCGGCCCAACTGGTGGCCCTTATGTCGTCGACCCATTTGGCGACCTCTCATGTCGTTGACCGACGACCCTTTGGCCATACCATTACTCACTAGGGCTTTCCACCCCTGGTCAGTAGATTTTTGCCTCCCCCAGTATTCGAACTCTAAACCTCCAGGCTTAAGTATTAGAGTTTATGAATCCTGGTAACCAAATGAGCTTCTCACTTGGCTACCAGGATTCATAAACTCTAGTACTTAAGCCTGGAGGTCTAGAGTTCGAATCCTGGGGAAGGCAAAAATCCACTGCCAAGGGTGGGAAGTCCTAGTGAGTAACGACACGGTCAAAGGTCGTCGGTCGACGACATGAGAGGTCGCTAAATGGGCCGACGACAAAGGGCCAGGTCGTTACAATAAAAGGCGCCTGTTTACTGTAACGACCCGACCCTTTGGCCTCTTGGGCGACCCTTGTGGCGGCCCAACTGGTAGCCCTTATGTCGTCGGCCCATTTGGTGTAACGCCCGCCCCTCCTGCTAGTAGGAGCGGGGTTACTTTACTTAACCATTTGCGGAAACATACATACATATTGAAATTTCTTTCGAAAGCAAGACAATAGAATATCATGAAGTCATGCGGAACAATAACATAATACACTTGGTTCATGTCGACATAACAAAATAACTTAAGTAGGTGTTTTATTTGCCTTAGCCGAGCCACCACCACACGCATCTCCTTGCCTCTCCTGCAGCTCCCTTAGGTCTCATCCATTCTTTGCCCTTATCTGTGGTACAAGGAAAGTAAGCTATAAGCACACAGGCTTAGTAAGATCCTTTCTTACTCACAAAATCCATATATCAAAGCATAAACAGATAAGCATATAACCATAAAAATATGATCATTTAACATCATATGTGAATACATAGCATCCTAACATATTATTTCATAAGGAACATCATGCTATATCATATCTTAAATCATCATGTCATATAAATCATAAGGGCATAGCATGTCATATCATAAATCATAAAGGACATCATGCTATATCATATCATAAAACATCATGTCATATCGATCATAAGGGCATAGCATGTCATATCATAAATCATAAAGAACATCATGCTATATCATATCATAAATCATCATGTCATATCGATCATAAGGGCATAGCATGTCATATCATAAATCATAAAGAACATCATGCTATATCATATCATAAATCATCATGTCATATAAATCATAAATTATATCATGCAAGATGTCTTTTAAAAACATGTGTCATGTCATATGCAAGATGTCTTAAAACATATCATATATTACTTAAACATAATATCATCATGAGGGCCCGGCTTGTACCACACACATACATAAATGCGCGCAATCCCTAGGACAGGGTAGCTAGCCCCGAACCTACTAGGGATCTAGGTCCGTTCATAGTCCGTCGACCTAGGGGCGTACTAAGGAGCCCATCCTTTTACTAGACCCGTTCATAGTCCATCGGCCTAGGGGCGCTTATGGAGCCTACCCTTGGTACAAGTCATACAAAGTAAAATATCATATCATGGTTCATATCATAACATAACATATCTTATCTTATCATATCATGAGGAGTACTCTTAATCCCCAAAGGGAAGCAACTCTTAGACCTTTGCTTATCGTATCATAAAGCATGCATATTTGGGCACACAGCACATGCATGGATCATAAGCATACATAATGAGCATGTTATTTGCCATATCATAAAGCATGCATATTTGGGCACACAGCACATGCATGGATCATAAGCATACATAATGAGCATGTTATTTGTCATATCATAAAGTATGCATATTTGGGTACACAGCACATGCATGGATCATAAGCATACATAATGAGCATGTTATTTGCCATAT
Source organism: Zingiber officinale (assembly GCF_018446385.1). Lineage (NCBI taxonomy): Eukaryota > Viridiplantae > Streptophyta > Magnoliopsida > Zingiberales > Zingiberaceae > Zingiber > Zingiber officinale. The sequence goes on along the minus strand of NC_055988.1, from coordinate 70,245,406 downwards.
CATAAAGCATGCATCTTTGGGCACATAGCGCATCATAAAAGACACAATCATGCATGGATCATAAGTATACATAAATGAACACAACATCTAACATAGAAAAGGTTTGATCATGCATGGAATCATTAAATAACACCTCTTAATTCATAACGTAGCATGTGAGGCACATCTAGGCTTCAAAACCCTTCATGGCCGAACCACTCATAAAGAGGAAACCAAGCTATAGGCAACATGCAAGAATATACACCTAGCTAAATTCATATCATATCATTAAGAGGTACATGAGCATGCTAAGTTAACTTTTTTTTTTTTAGCTTCTCTAAACCCTAACTTTGGGTTTTTAGCCGAACCATCCTTGAAGAGAAAACTAGGTTTTAAACAACATGTAAGCATAATCACCTAGCTAAATTCATATAATATTATCAAGAGATACATGACCATGCTAGGTTAACTTTTTAGCTTCTCTAAACCCTAACTTTGGGTTCTTGGCCGAACCATCCTTGAAGAGAAAACTAGGTTTTAATCAACATGTAAGCATAATCACCTAGCTAAATTCATATCATATTATCAAGAGATACATGAGCATTCTAGGTTAACTTTTTAGCTTCTCTAAACCCTAACTTTGGGTTATTGGCCGAACCATCCATGAAGAGAGAACTAGGTTTTAAACAACATGTAAGCATAATCACCTAGCTAAATTCATATCATATTATCAAGAGGTACATGAGCATGCTAGGTAACCTTTTAGCTTCTCTAAACCCTAACTTTGATTCTTGGCCGAACCATCCTTGAAGAGAAACTAGGTTTTAAACAACATGTAAGCATAATCACCTAGCTAACTTCATATCATATTATCAAGGGGTACATGAGCATGCTAGGTTAACTTTTTTAGCTTCTTTAAACCCTAATTTTGTTCTTGGCCGAATCATACATGGAGGAAAACAAAACTTTAAACAACATGTAAGCATGAACATCTAGCTAAATTCATATCATATCCTCAAGAGGTGCATGAGCATGCTAGGTTAACTTTTTAGCTTCTTTAAAACCCTAATTTTGTTCTTGGCCGAAACATACATGGAGGAAAGCTAACTTTAAACAACATGTAAGCATGAGAAAAACCAACCCAATCTCTTATCATAGCATACTTATCTTAAGGATGTAGTGAACATGGTTAGTTTAGGGCTTAAGCTTTCCTAGGTTCTTTCCCTATACTTGGCCGAAAGTTTACAACTTGTGACCCTAGGTTTTAAGCATTCTAATCTTATGTGAAACAAAAGCAACTTGTACCACAGGTGAGGGGATACTTACATTCCTTTCGCTTGTTGTTCCTAAGGAAAAGTGGTACCCTTGTGAGGAAGAAGAAGGAGCTTCTCTTTCTTGTCCTCCCTTTTGTTTTCTTTTTCTTGTAAGGAGTAAACCTTGAGACTCCTTCTTAGGAATTAGTTTTCTTGGAGAGAAAACCTTAGCTTGGATTTTAGGAATGAGGGAGAGAAAGCTCTATGTCTCGGTGGAGAAAGGAGAAGGAGAAAAGAGGAGGAGGAAGAAGAAGGAGGAAGAATGAACAATCTTTTCTTTCTCTATTCTTCTCTCAATCCTATTTATTCATCATGAGAATAAATTATGTCTTCATTCATCCCCTTAACCCCCCTATCTCTACCCTCTCTTAATTCCCACGTAATTAGAGGAAGAAGAGGAAAGAAAGCAACTTGGCTTTTGCTTGCTTCTTTCTTTAACCAAGAGGAAGAGGAGGTAAGTCACTTGGTTTTCTCTTGTTCCTTTACTTAACTATCCTCTTACTTTTAACTACAATTTCCACTATTTTCTATTCATCTATTATTCTTTACTCAAGTGGTTACCATACACTAATTTAACTCTATCATTGGTGGGAGGTTCAAGGTTCAAACCTTAACCTCTCTTTCTTTTTATTTCATTTTGGTTTCTATTTCCATTTCTCTAGTTTATTTTTATTTTATTCTAAAGGAAAAATACTTATAGGTATAGCTTATCTTTTCATGGGTGTTACATTTGGCGACCTCTCATGTCGTCGACTGACAACCTTTGGCCGTGCCGTTACTCACTAGGACTTCCCACCCCTGGAAGTGAATTTTTACCTTCCCCAAGATTCGAACTCTAGACCTCCAAGCTTAAGTACTAGAGTTTATGAATCCTGGTAGCTAAGTGAGCGCTTCTCACTTGGCTACCAGGATTCATAAACTCTAGTACTTAAGCCTGGAGGTCTAGAGTTTGAATCTTGGGGAAGGTAAAAATCCATTGCCAGGAGTGGGAAGTCCTAATGAGTAACGGCACAGCCAAAGGTCATCGGTCGACAACATGAGAGATCGCCAAATGGGCCGACGACATAAGGCCCGCCAGTTGGGCCACCACAAGGGTTGCCCAAGAGGCCAAAGGGCCGGGTCGTTACATCTTTAGAGCTGATGTGCAATGCAGGTTGTGCTCTGATAGGGGTAAGAATAGGTTCATTAGTATGCAATTAGAATCTCCTTTGTTTTGTTAGCAGTAATTAGGCATGAACAACTCGTAGTAGAAGTGTAGAGTTATTCTTTTGCTGAATTGATAAGCATGTACAGTTCCTCTTTAGTATGTAGTTCAGATTTTGTTAAGCATTAGTGCAGATTTCTGTTAAGTAGTGCAGATTTCTGTTAAGATTTAGTGCATATTTTGTTAAGCATTAGTGCAGATTTCTGTTAAGCATTAGTGCAGATTTTTAATATGCATTGCAAATTTTTTTTTTTATATGCATTGCAGTGCAGATTTTTCATTAAGCATTTCAGTTCCAGATTTTGAGTTCCCTATCAGTATTTTGAGTTTAAGAAAAGTATAAGAAAGATAAAGGAAAGAAAGAAAAAGGCCAAGGCCTTACGTAGATTCCAAAGTCAAAACTTTAGGGATTTTGACACGCAAGGTGCTTGTTAAAATGCCAAGGTATTTAAAGAAGAAGTAATTAAGATATTTTACTTTGAAAGGCTAGTACTCGACTTCCGAGGTTGTCGTTAAACAAATCCAGGTGACCAATTTCGAGGTCTTGGTCTTGGTAAGATCGAGGTCTTTACCCTCGTAGGACTGGTGGCTCGCTACCCCAGTTTCTATTAGGGAGCGTGCTTTGGTACTAAGCCTAGGCCCAAGAAAAGATTATTATTATTTTGAAGTATAAAAGTATAAGTTTTTGAACAAGTAAAATAAATTTCACATAAGTATAAAAGTATAAATTTTAAACAAGTGAAATATGCTCACATAAGTTTAAAATTCAGCAAGTTTAGTTTCTTTGATGCCAGCATGATGTTTAGTTTTGCTTACTGTTATCTATTATTAGATGAGCAGCTTTAGATTTTTAGCATTTCCGTATGGTTGATTCTTTTATTATTAGATGAGCATGAGTAGTATTCTCTTTTAAGTATTCAGCTTTCAGTTTTCTTCCAGTCACTTGCATATTCGAGTTTTGTGAGTTAGATAGCTCTTACTAAGCAATTTTGCTTATAGTTGCATTTCCTCTTACTGCAGATAAAGGAAAGGGAAAGCTATAGTGAAGGAAGGCGACAAGGAGGTGCGAATGGATGTGTGATGTTTAGACTATAGAAGCCTTGGGGCCTAGTTTAAAAATTTTTTAAGATAGCAATTAATCCATGTTGATGATTTTATTATCAGAGTGACTTTATGTGTTTTAGAATTCTTTCTTTTAATTGCTAAGTACAATAGTTCCATTGTTTGAGTTGTAGTATTATTTCATGCATGTTCTGATTATTAGATATGTTTTTAGCATGTATACACAGATTGATATGTTTTAGTTGGTATATATGCTGGAGTAGAACGTAGAGATAAGTTATTCATGTTTCCGCTGTCATTAATTGCATGTCTAGAGATTTTTATATATTGATAATTACATGTGAACAACTGTAATTAAGAAAAGTTAGTAGTCCAGTAGCGCTCCACCCTCACAGACTAATAGTGAGGAGGGAGGGGTGTTACAAGTTAGTATCAGAGCAGTTCCTATTCTCCACATCACACATCAGCACTAGCCTTGCCGTCTTCAAGTAAGAAAGTATTTAAAAATTCTTTTATTTAGTATTCTTTTCCTTATTATTGGTAGTATAGAGAAATCTTAGAAATATTTGCTTATAAGTACAAAAGTGAGATAAAAGTTCTTGTTTGGTTCTTCTATGTTTTTGTATTTATGTCTAGGAAGAATAAAGATGATTTCAGTTTTTCTCTTTCTACATAACTAGATGTCAAGAAGAGGACATCCCCGTACCGCTCGTACTGAGGACCCAACATAGGAGAATGAAGAGCCCAGAACAGTTGAACCAAATCTCTCTGAAGTTGTTGCTCAACTCCAGAGACAAGTGGCAGAGCAACAACAAGTGATCGTCAATCTGATGGCTAATCAACAGCCAGCCCCTCCCACTCCTCCAACTATCAATGTGGAGACTCTAGTGGTGACTGAGGTTCCACCAGCTGCCCTGGAAGTCGCCACAACACCTAGAAGACAAGAAGCATACCTGATACAGTGGCTGAAGCTGAATCCAGAAAGTTTCTCAGGCACGACTGAGTCCTGGGATGCTTAAGCTTGGTTTAAGATACTGGAGAGCACCATGGAGCTTCTTGACTGGCCAGAAGTTGAGAAGGTCAAGTGTACCTCTTTCTGCCTATTTGGAGATGCTCGTATGTGGTGGAAGAGAGTTAAGAGCAAGAGAGCAGTTAATCTGATGAGCTGGGCTGACTTCGAGACAGAGTTTTACGAAGAATTCTTCCGCCAACGGATCACAATAAGCATTATGAGGAGTTTATAGAATTCAGACAAGGCGACTTGTCAGTGGAAGAAGCAGTAAAGAGATTCAACAGGCTAGCTCGTCTCTGCCCAGAGCTAGTAAGTACAGAGAAATAACGAGTCAAACTGATGCTCCGAATGTTGAGACCAGAAATAGCACTTAACGTGAGTAATGGAACTCACCGACCACAGACTGGTGAAGAGCTGGTCAGTAGGGCATTAATCGCTGAGCACTATCTGAACAACATCAAGACACAACAAACGCAACACCAGCCAGTGAAGATAGAAGACAAGACAGTGGGGAAATAGAGACCCCAGTCAAGTGATCAGAATTGGAAGGGCAAGGGTAACAAAAGGGAACAATGGAATTCAGGAGGTAGCCAAGAGGGAGGTCCAGCAAACAAGCAGACCAAGTTTCCTCCCTGTCCTAAGTGTGGGAGAGCACATCCAGGAGCCTGTCTTTTGGGTACAATCGGATGTTATTCATGTGGCCAAGAAGGACATCTAGCTAAAACATGTCCTAACAATAAGGCACCTCAGCAACAGTCAGTGCAATATGGAGGTAAGCCTGCACAGTTACACCACATGACAACATCACTAGAGGGACTGTATCTCAGTCAAGGAAGGTTGGAAGCCCCACCCGTTCCAACCGATGCAAGAGTATTTTCTCTCACTAAGGAAGAAGCTGTCGGTGCCTCCACGGTAGTCACAGGTCAAATACCTACCCTTTAGCATTTAGCTACTGTCTTATTTGATACTGGGGCTACCCACTCTTTTGTGTCAATTTCTTTTGCCCAAACCAAACAAGTACCCACTGCCCAGAATTATTTTAAGTTCGAGGATGAACTTTTTATAAGGTAGGGGGAATTGTAACAACCTAAATTTCCTCATTTCGAGTCTTGATAGTACTTAAAAATATTTAGAAATGCTTTAGAAATATTTTAGATATGTTTAGAGTATTTTTATGTAATTTTTGGAATTCGTTTGGTATTTTTACCAAAAGAAACAAGTTGCAAAAAATAAAAAGGTTAAGCCAAGGTTCGAACCGGAGACCTCTGGTTAAACAAAGCCTTAAGTTGTCTCGGTTGACCAGGAACCCAAGCAGGCGGTGCTGATAAAATTGATAGCGAAATTAATTTAAGCAGTAATAGAAAACAGAAATAATTAGGTATAAAAGAGTTTCGGTCGAGGTTCGAACCCGCAACCTCCGACCCGATCTACGACTTAAGCAGAGCGCGATAGCCAAGTGCCCAAGCGGGCCGTGCTGATTAAAGGAAGAATGAAATTAATTTAAGTAGTAGTTAATAACAGAAAATAATTAAGTATAAAAGAGGTGCGGCCGAGATTCCAAACCGCGACCTCTGACCCGGTAGAGATTTAGGCGAAGCCGGTAGCCAAGCGTTCACCAGCTGTTTTGTGAACAAATTAATAACAAATTGGTCTTAAGCCATAACAGAAATACTAAGTTATAAAAAGGGATAATTCATGTTCTGTTTTCCCGTAACCTAAATCATCCTCCCCTTTCCTCCCTCACGCGTGCGGCGTTCTGCTCGGGCGGAAACAAGCCGGAGCTAGGGCATCGACTCTGCCGACCGGCCAAGGGTCGATTTCGAGAGTCTTCCACACCATCATGATTCCCTTGTCGAGGAGACCACATAGGTGTGAAGAAGTGGCCAAGATTCCAAGCAATCCGAAACCCTAGAAGTCCTCCTTTTGTTCGGTTGTGAGTCCAAGAAGCAAGATAAGTTGCTTCTCACCTGCAGTAAGAGTAGTTTTGGAGCTTTGTTTCACTCCTCACCATCCACAGCATGCTCTTTTGTTTCGGATTGTGTTTGTGCTGAACTTATGCTTGCTAGGGATTTAGTTCCTTCTTGTTTCAGATCATGTTGTGCAGAATTTAGGGTGCTAGAGGGTTGAGAGTAGTTCCAAGATTTGCTTGCTGCTTTGTAGTTCTGTTGTAGCATGCTTAAAAAGGATTTGCTTGCTCCTTTGTGTTCTGTTGTAGCATGCTTAAAGAGGATTCAGCCGTGTGGTTTAATAGCATGAACAGTTAGTTTAAGAATAGTTTTTTTTAGCATGGTTGCAGATTTAGTTCTTTTCGGTACAATGCAAGTTCAGATTTCGGAATATGCTGTTATGGACTAGAATTTGCATATTTCGGTTTAGTTTTCCTCTTGGCTTCGAAATATGTTGTAAAGAATTGAGATTTGTTGTGGGCTAAGGGAAATTCTGAGATTTGTCATCCCTTTTCATTTCTACAGTAGTTAGTTGAAGGAATTCTGTGCCCTATAATAAAGAAACCTAGAGTTTGCTTATATGTGGAATATAGGTACCCTATTAAACATTTTAGGGGTGTATGAACAGTTCTTTAGAGCTGATGTGCAGTGCAGGTTGTGCTCTGATAGGGGTAAGAACAGGTTCTTTAGTATGCAATCAGAATCTCCTTTGTTTTGTTAGCTGTAATTAGGCATGAACAACTCGTAGTAGAAGTGTAGAGTTATTCTTTTGCTGAATTGATAAGCATGTACAGTTCCTCTTTAGTATGTAGTTCAGATTTTGTTAATCATTAGTGCAGATTTCTTTTAAGCTTTAGTGCAGATTTCTGTTAAGCTTTAGTGCATATTTTGTTAAGCATTAGTGCAGATTTCTGTTAAGCATTATTGCAGATTTTTAATATGCATTGCAGATTTTTTTTTTATATGCATTGCAGTGCAGATTTTTCATTAAGCATTTCAGTTCCAGATTTTGAGTTCCCTATCAGTATTTTGAGTTTAAGAAAAGTATAAGAAAGATAAAGGAAAGAAAGAAAAAGGCCAAGGCCTTAAGTAGATCCCAAAATCAAGACTTTAGGGATTTTGCCACGCAAGGTGCTTGTTAAAATGCCAAGGTATTTAAAGAAGAAGTAATTAAGATATTTTACTTTGAAAGGCTAGTACCCGACTTCCGAGGTTGTCGTTAAACAAATCCAGGTGATCAATTCCGAGGTATTGGACCTGGTAAGACCGAAGTCTTTACCCTCGTAGGACTGGTGACTCGCTACCCCAGTTTCTATTAGGGAGCGCGCTTTGGTACTAAGCCTGGGCCCAAGAAAAGATTACTATTATTTTGAAGTATAAAAGTATAAGTTTTTGAATAAGTAAAATAAGTTTCACATAAGTATAAAAGTATAAATTTTAAACAAGTGAAATAAACTCACATAAGTTTAAAATTCAGCAAGTTTAGTTTCTTTGATGCTAGCATGATGTTTAGTTTTGCTTACTGTTATCTATTATTAGATGAGCAGCTTTAAATGTTTATCATTTCAGTATGTTTGATTCTTTTATTATTAGATGAGCATGAGTAGTATTCTCTTTTAAGTATTCAGCTTTCAGTTTTCTTCCAGTCACATGCATATTCGAGTTTTGTGAGTTAGATAGCACTTACTAACTAATTTTGCTTATAGTTGCATTTCCTCTTACTGCAGATAAATGAAAGGGAAAACTATAGTGAAAGAAGGTGACAAGGAGGTGCGGATGGATGTGTGATGTTTAGACTATAGAAGCCTTGGGGCCTAGTTTAGAAATTTATTAAGATAGCAATTAATCCATGTTGATGATTTTATTATCAGAGTGACTTTATGTATTTTAGAATTCTTTCTTTTAATTGTTATGTACAATAGTTCCATTGTTTGAGTTGTAGTATTATTGCATGCATGTTCTGATTATTAGATATGTTTTTAGCATGTATACATAGATTGATATGTTTTAGTTGGTATATACGCTGGAGTAGAACGTAGAGATAAATTATTCATGTTTCCGCTGTCATTAATTGCATGTCCAGAGATTTTTATATATTGATAATTATATGTGAACAACTCTAACTAAGAAAAGTTAGTAGTCCAGTTGCGCTCCACCCTCACAGAATAGTAGTGAGGAGGGTGGGGTGTTACACGTACTGAGAACCGAGCTCAGGAGAACGAGGAGCCTAGAACAACTGAGACCAATCTTTTTGAAGTTGTTGCTCAACTTTAGAGACAAGTAGCAGTGCAGCAGCAAGTGATTATCAATCTGATGGCTAATCAGAAGCTAGTCCCTACCACTCCCCCAACTGTAAATATGGAGACTCCAATGGTGACTGAGGTTCCACGAGCTGGCCCGGAAGTCACCACAGGGGTTAAAAGACAAGAATCATACCTTATCCAATGGCTGAAGCTGAAACTGGAAAGTTTCTCCGGCACGACTGGGCCCTTGGATGCCCAAGCTTGGTTCAAAACGCTAGAGAGCACAATGAAGCTTCTTGATTGGGCAGAAGTCGAGAAGGTCAAGTGTGCCTCTTTCTGCCTGTCTGGAGATGCTCGCATGTGGTGGGAGAGAATTAAGAGCAAGAGAGTAGCCAACCAGATGAGCTGGGCTGACTTTGAGACAGAGAGTTCTACAAACAATTCTTCCATCATCGAGTCATAAATAAACACTATGAAGAATTTATCGAGTTCAGACAAGGTGACCTGCCAGTGGAAGAAGCAGTCAAAAGGTTCAATAGGCTAGCTTGTCTCTGCCCGGAGCTAGTAAGTACAGAGAGGGAGCGAATCAGACTGATGCTCCGAATGTTGAGACCAGAAATAGCACTTAATGTGAGTAGTGGAACTCATCAGCCGTAGACTACTGAAGAGCTGGTCAGTAGTGCGTTAATTGCTGAGCACTATCTGAACAGCATCAAGGTACAACAAATGTAGCTCAAGCCAGTTAAGATAGAGGACAAGATGGTAGGTGGTCAGAAACCCCAGTCAAGTAATCAGAACTGGAAGGGCAAGGGTAACAAAAGGAAACAATGGAATTCAGGAGGTAACCAAAAGGGAGGTCCAGCGAACAAGCAGGCCAAGTTCCCTCCCTGTCCAAAATGTGGGAGAGTACATCCAGGAGCTTGTCTTTTGGGTATGACTGGATGTTATTCGTGTGGTCAAGAAGGGCATCTGGCTAAAGCATGTCCTAACAAGTTTAACGCACCTCAGCAACAGCCAACGTAATATGGAGGCAGGCCTGTGCAGTTACACTACATGGCAATGACACTAGAGGGACCCTATCTCAGTCAGGAAATGTTGGAGGCCCCACCAGTTTTAGCCAGTGTCAGAGTATTCTCCCTCACTAAAGAGGAAGTTGCTAGTGCCTCCATGGTCGTAACAGGTCAAGTAGTTATTTTTCAGCATTTAGCTACTGCACTATTTGATACTGGGTGACCCATTCTTTTATATCAGTACCCTTTGCAAAAGAATTTCAGGTGCCTACAGAGAGCATGAACTCCAAGTTCTTGACGACCCTACCTTTTGGAGAAGTTATTGAGTGTAACCAGTGGCTCCGGGCTGTACCAGTCAGAATTTCAGACCGAGAGCTATATGTCGATCTGGTAGTCCTTGCGATGCAAGATTTCGATATCATTCTAGACATGGATTCTCTCAGCAAGTATAGTGTCTCGGTGGACTGCCACAGAAGGAAAGTGATTTTCAGTCCAGAAGATGAACCATCCTTTGAGTTCACGGGAGTCCCAAAGAGGAATACCCAGAAATTTCTCTCTTCTCTAACAGCTCACCAGATGTTGGCTAAAGGGTGTGCTGGTTTTCTTGCATACATTGTGAATGCAGAAGAAAAGAAAGGACTCAAGTAGGAGGATGTTTGGGTGGTCTATGAGTATCCAGAGGTATTTCCAGAAGAGCTACCTGGACTACCTCCCAACAGAGAAGTGGAGTTTGAAATTTAGTTGGTTCCTGGTACCGATCCAATTTCAAAAGCTCCATACCAGATGTCTCCAGCAGAGCTGAAAGAGTTACAAGAACAACTTCAGGAGATACTTGCAAAAGGTTTCATCCGCCCCAGTCAATTCACCATGGGGAGCTCCGGTGTTGTTCGTTAAGAAGAAAGACGGATCTATGCGGATGTGCATAGATTATAGAGCGCTGAACAAAGTAACAGTTAAGAACAAGTACCCTCTTCCCAGAATAGATGATCTCTTTGATCAGCTAAGAGGGGCCACAGTTTTCTCGAAGATAGATTTATGCTCGGGATATCACCAGCTGAAGGTCAAAGAAAGTGACATACCCAGAACAGCGTTCAGAACGACATATGGTCACTATGAATTTGTAGTGATGCCGTTTGGAGTGACTAATGCTCCAGTAGTCTTTATAGAACTAATGAATCATGTCTTCAGGGAATATCTAGATAAATTCGTGATTGTGTTCATCGATGATATTCTGATATATTCACGAACTCCAGAGTACCATACTACACACTTGAGATTAGTGCAGCAGATCCTTCAGTAGAAACAACTCTATGCAAAATTCTCAAAGTGTGAATTCTGGTTAGACCAAGTAGCATTCTTAGGCCACGTCATCTCAAAAGAGGGCATCAAGGTAGATCCTGCCAAGATAGAGGTAATTAGCAACTGGTGTTGACCCAAAAACACCAGAGAAATCAGAAGTTTCTTAGGTCTGGTAGGGTATTACAGAAAGTTCATGGAGGACTTTTTCCGGATAGCCTCTCCACTTACAGCCCTGACCAAAAAGAACAAGAAGTTTGAGTGGTCAGATAAGTGCGAGCACAGTTTTCTAGAGCTGAAGAAAAGATTGACCAATGCCCCCATTCTGACTATTCCAGAGAATGACAAGAGTTTTGATATATACAGTGATGCTTCCAAGATGGGCCTAGGGGCTATACTCATGCAAGAGGGGAAGGTTATAGCTTATGCTTCCAGACAACTCAAAGACTATGAGAAGAACTACCCCACTCATGATCTTGAGCTGACAGCTATGGTCTTTGCACTAAAACTCTGGCGACATTATTTGTATGGAGTTCAGTGCAGAATCTTCACAGACCATCAGAGTTTGAAGTATTTCTTTACCCAGAAAGACTTAAACATGACACAGCATAGGTGGTCAGAGTTGGTTAAAGATTATGACTGTGAAATCATCTACCACCCAAGTAAAGCTAACAAAGTGGTGGATGCACTAAGCCGAAAATCTAGTGCACCCCTGATGTCCTTGTCATCATTAGCATTGCCACTGCAGAAGGAATTGTCAAACTTTAGAGTTGAAGTTATTTATGGGAAACTCTCTGCATTGACCTTAGAGTCAACCCTGCTTGAGGATATACAGAGAAAGTAGAGTGAAGATCCAGATATCCAAAAGATCAAGCAAGGGATACAAAAAAAAAGAAAATTCAGAGTTTCGAGTATCAGACAGTAGAACCCTTTATCTGGGAAGCCGCCTTTGTGTCCCCAATGATGAGAAACTGAGAAAGAAGATTTTAGAGGAGGCTCATAGTACACCTTACTCCATGCATCCTGGTTCCACCAAGACGTATCAAGATGTGAAACAGAGATTCTGGTGGTCTGGACTCAAGAGAGATGTTGCTAAATATGTCAGTACCTGCCTGACATGCTAGAGAGTCAAAGCAGAGCACCAGAGATCAGGAGGAGTCCTACAACCCCTTTTAATACCGAAGTGGAAGTGGGAGGAAATATCCATGGACTTTATAACAGGTCTTCCAAGAACCACTAATGGATATGATGCAATATGGGTGATAGTAGACAGATTGACCAAGTCTGCTCATTTTCTAGCCATCAAAGTGTCCTACTCTATAGAGCAGTTGACATAGCTATAAGTTAAGGAAGTGATCAGACTTCATGGAGTTCCGAAATTTATCATTTCTGATAGAGATGGGCGCTTCACCTCTCATTTTTGGGAGTGTGTTCAGAATGCACTAGGCACCAAACTCAAGTTCAGCACAGCCTTCCATCCGCAGACTGATGGACAGACAGAACGAGTAAATCAGATTTTAGAAGATATGCTCAGGGCTTGCGCATTAGTTTTAAGGGCAGTTGGTGTAAGTATCTGTACTTAGCTGAATTCACCTACAATAATAGCTATCAGACCACTATTAAGATGGCACCGTATGAAGCGCTGTATGGTAGGAAGTGCAGATAACCCATCTGCTGGCAAGAAGTAGGTGAAAAGAAAGAAATGGAAATAGAGCTGGGCATTCAGACTGAGATGATAGATGAGACCACTCAAGCCATCCAGAAGATCAGACAGAGAATTGAGACAACCCAGAGTAGGCAAAAAAGCTACGCTGACACACGTCGTAGGCCACTTGAATTCCTAATAGGGGATTCGGTCTTTCTCAAGGTCGCTCCTATGAAGGGAGTGATGAGATTTAGCAAAAATGGCAAGTTAAGTCCTCGCTACGTAGGACGCTACCTGATTATAGAGAGGATTGGGAAAGTAGCTTACAAGCTGGACTTACCACAAGACATGTCAGCAATACACAATATATTTCATGTCTCCACGCTAAAGAAGTGCGTCCACGACCCCAGCCAAGTGATTCAGCCTCAGTCAGTGCAGATCCAGGAGGATCTTAGCTATGAGAGCATATCTACATAGATAGTGGACAGAGAAGTTAAGAGACTTAGAAACAAAGATGTACCACTAGTGAAGGTCATTATGCAAAATCAGAAGCATGAGGAAGCTACTTGGGAGAGTGAGGACTGTATGAGA